>NC_054534.1:18525692-18730692 GCF_017654505.1 Polyodon spathula
CAACAAGAGACGGACATATTCATTTTCACAGTTGTTACAATCCCTTACCCACTCTATTAAAAGTATAAAACAATGTATTATTATACACTACTAGTGTACAGTACAGTTAATTAAGACTTATCTTGTTCATAGGTACAAATAAATAAAATTAGAGCAAGAACAGTGATTTTTTTAAACTAAAAACACTGTTTTCATCAAGGGCATCTTTATCTTTTAAAAATCAAATGTAATGTTCAACTTGCTTTTGTTGACATCTCTGCATTTTACCCATATTACACAGGAGTACTCAGGACACTAAGGAGGTATGCCTTATCAATAATGCCTCTAGCTTATCAAATTACACATATTAATGCATGTATGCTATCCACTTTACCACTTTGCAGTCACAACCACTCCTTACAACACCACATGGCATCAGCCTATAAACAATACAGTGGGTCTGAAAGTGCAGTACTTACTTTGTATCCAATAGCAATGAAAGTGATTATTTTACTATAGAAATCTATTATTGTACACTTTTTAAATATCATAAATATCTCATAAATAACTTTCATAAATATCTCCTTTTGTCCTTTACTGTAAATTGTTGTGTGATGAGGATTCCTAAGGAAATACTTACGGTTTAGACGTCATTCTAAGAGAAACTCCTGAACAGTCCTTGTGGTTATCTGAAAAATAAAAATCCATATTATTATGGTACTGTATTGGACAAAAAAATATTTACCAAAAAACACGGTTCTCAATCTGTGGTTTATAGCAGATATGTGTTAAATATTTTTAAAAAAATAAATAAATAAATACAAATTTTGGAAAATTTTATAAAAAGACTAAAGTATGAAATAATACAAATATTCTAAAGAAATCATACATATTGAATGAAAATAGTAAGCCAACAATTAAAATAAGTCAGAGCATAAGGAGGTTTGCTCATGGTCACACAGTGAGTCAGTGAGTGAGACGGGATTTGAACCCGGGACCTCCTTTAACCACTGGACCATACAGCCTCTGAGGTACTGTACTGTATGATTTATAAAGAAAGGGAACCTGATTAATACAACATTACCAATGTTCTTAAGGTTTACATTATTTCCTTTTTATTCAGCTTGGAAAGCTTTATTCAGGCTCTCCTGGGATTTTGTGACTCATTGGATTAAGAGTTATCATATGAAGCTTTTCACCTGAAGCTGCTCAGCTTGACTCCAGACAGGTATTAATTGTGAGACTATCATTTAAAAATAACAAATCTTTGTATTATTAATATTTTGAGAGGGGGTGAGGGGAATGGGCAAAAATATGTCAAATTAGTTCTGGTGGTCTCACCCAGATGTCCACAACCACAAAAAACTCAAAAACACAATTTCCATAACCGAATAGACACTGAGGCAGACTTTAGAAAAGACTAACAATTAGTCAGCAGAGCAGGCAGAATGCCCCTCTTGCTCCAGAGAGGGTACCTACCCCCCCACCCCCCCACCTTCAAGGGCAGGGCCGTAGCTTATTGGCAGGGCCAGTAAGAGAACATTGTGCTGTAGCTGCCAGCAGTGCACCTGCTTTGTGGATAAACAGAGGGTTTCCGCCCCCAGTGCTGTCAATTAAAAAAAATAAAATAAAAAACACTAAAGCATGCGAGATGCATACTAATACTGTTCTCATCTAAAAACCTATTACCTAGCAGCCCTGTTCATCACCAGGCTGCCAGTACTAACTAAACTTTGTTAATTATGTCAGTGGGAAGTTCTTCTTGCTAAAGTCACTACAGTAGCTGTAATGCAATTCTTCTAGGACTGATGTCAAGTACAGTATATATTAATAAAAAAGTTTAAGCACAGGCATAAAGCCCTTTTCGTCCTCTTATTAGCATTGTGCATCTCCTGGCTAATGTGATAGGGATCTGCGATTGTGATTAAAATCAGTATTTGAAAATCAATGAGGTTATCCATCTCAAGCACGACACTCAGCAGGAGGCATCTTGCTTGTGCATAATTTTGGAATCTTTTGTCCACGTCACCTAATTATGTGCTTTTCTTATGCTGCGACAGGTGTGAGAGTGTTTTTGCCCTTCAGGATCTGACCGATTTTTTGTTTTGTGTTATGTCTTTACTCATCACTACACTATTAACATTTGGTGAGAAAAGGATGTGCTTGCTATGTAAGCATGTGTTTCAGTGTTTGATAAACAGAATGGAGTGGACTAAATGGTCACTCTTTCCAAATGTTTTGCCAAATCCACAATGTCAGATTGCTAACACACTGCATCCAACTTATCAATTAGTAAAACAGTGACAAACAATAACATTTCGATCTTTCAATATTACACAACAAAAAACAAAAAAAGTACTATTTCATAAATGATTGGAAGAAAATATATCTGAACAGCCAAAACCAAAGACTATGATGCATGTTTGCTAAATTGATAGGCGTCTTCTAAAATAAACAACAATGATAATAATAACAATAATAATAATAAATATACTACAGACCGTTAACATGCCATCTGAATTTAATGCACATTAGTGATGCAAGAAAAAGGCAAAAACTGTTTTTGCATTTACTCCAAGACACCTGCATAAGTATAATTGAAATATGTAACAAAACAGAGATATCTGTTTTTTCTGGTAGTTCTTTGTAGTGTCCTAGTATCTGACCTAGGCATTCAAGTCACTCTCCTCAAGGGCAGACGTAGCTACATTACCCAGTAATGTCTATCGGTAATTTGTCTGTGGGTCTGATGCAGTGACTGTTGTGTTTACATTGCAATAATGGAGTCTACGTGCACCTCTACATGCCTGACTAACTTTCCAATATATTTACTGACTTATCAAATCACAGCGTGACACTTTTCTTGATTTCTGTGGCTGTGCTGCCAAGAACAAAACCAGTTTTATTACATGAACATGTCAGCCCTGTTCACTAACTCACAAAGATGTATCACCACAAATTAATCTCCACGAGGTTCACATACTGTATAACATGGTGCCCCCCTAATAAGGTTACTTTTATACATGCTTTTTAACAAGCAGAGACACTCAATTATCTAACTCCTCAGACAACACACATTTCGAAATAAGGTGTACTGGATAATTGAGGTTGCTCTGGATAATGGTGGCATGACGTTAGTGTGGATTATCCAGTGTTCAGAATAATCATGTGATAGTTGTATGTTTTTATTTGCCTATCCCATTCATACAGGTATTAGCATTTTTGTCTCTTTTCTTCCCACATTCACCTCAACAGCAAATTCCCTAACGCTTCACCTGCTTTCCTGTTAACTTCAACAACAGAATTTAGAATTAGTATTTTTCTATTTTCTATCATTCAGTGACATTACCAGACACAAAATTCAGCAAGTGGCAGCCAACACTTGAGATGATAACTAAAACATCTTGGGACTAGCAAGACAAGGCTATTGCTGTTAAGTCAACAGTAAGAGCTGATTGAGCTGGGAAACACAAGTGTCCACTCCTGCAGAGTTCCAGACTGAAGCGAACACTTGATGAATACAGAATCAACTGCAGCCTCTTTATTCATCCAGTTCCCTTGATCTTTATGCTTTAATTTCAAACACAGCCGATGACATTATTTAGATATGAAAATCGTCAGCACAAATATAGCCAAAAAACAAACACATGAATGTTATTCAAATGGAACAGGAATTCTGTATGAAATAAAAGCAACTGTTAAGTAAAAAAAAAAAAAAAAAAAAAAAAAAAAAAAAAAACACACATTTCTGTGTATGCAGAAACAGGCATTCTAAGAGATCTTACCACGAAATGCTGCAATATCTCCATAGTGAATCTGAAGCACAAAATGTGTAATTCCAGCATCACTGCCAACTTTAAATCCAACTCCTAAGAGTGAGGGGCAAAAAAAAACAAAACAACATTTCAATAAACTGAACAATGCCTTGCTTTCTTATTTTAAACATTTGGGGATTTATTAATAATAATAAAAAAAAGTTGTTTAAATGTATCATTTACAAAACATAGCTACTCAGAATCTCATTTTATCTGAAGCAAATGGAACGGACACCTTGTGGAACACTACTTAATTAACATGCATGCTGATAATTAGAAAATAAAGACAGCATCACATGACCATAAAGTATGTGAAACATGATTTAAATGAAATCATTTGGATACCTCTGGGTAACTTTGTCGGTGGAGCGTCCCTTGCCCAAGCATACATAATGTTAGCTGTATCTTGGCAAGTTCCTTGTACACCACCACAGTCCCTATTGAGGAATATAGATTTGAGATATGAAAATGGCATCAATACAGATAGTCCACATTGTTATTGGTAAATGGCAATGAATAAATGCAGACTGTTAACCACCATTATAGAATCCATGTAGCATAACTTGGTCAAGACCTAAAACACCAGTTTGATACGTAGTTTGGATGAGCTGAAAACAGAAATGCAGCTTAGGCTTGTGACAACACACAATATTAACAATCTTACTATGGTTAACTTGCTATATGAAGCTGCAATCTCTTTTCCTAATGAAGGTAACATAAATCTTCAAAAGAAGCACAAAAGATCAATTAAGTAACACAAACTACACCTCAATTCATAAAACAAAAACTTGCATAATCACGTCTGTTAGTTGCTGACAAGAAAAAAAAAAAGGATACATTTATACATGTAAAACAGAGGATGCACAGTGGAACAAACAGTAGATGTCTTCAGTGTGTAATAGCTTTAAGAGCTTAAAAAATGCTGTATAGATTGCAATAGCGAAACTGTTTTTTTCAAATGACAAAACCTATAGAAAACATGCTATTTCGGGTGGCACAGAGGTTTTGCTAAACCATTTAGAGAATTCAACCTGAATTTTCACAACGTTAAAAACAAACAAATAAACAAAAAAACACTTGCATCTATCGTGAACAATATTGGGATATTTGGGAGGCTGATCCCAGAGGACTTTACTACCAGAACAATGGAATACTACAGTAAGGTACTGTACATATCTACAGTAGGTCAGTAGCTGCCCCTTACTACTTAATGTTTGTTCTATTTGGAATGAGATACCAGCCAGTTCAGCATGGCACAGACTGAAACACTAATCCATTAAGTCCCTTTGAGTCTAGATATTTAAATCCTAATACAACTAAATAAGTATTTTGTTTGCAATTTAAACATGCATAATTATTCAGTGATATTTGCATATAATTATTCAGCCATATGTGCATTTGATTATTCATTGCATGGTTAGGAGAATTGGAGAAATCTGAGTAAATATTTAAAATGTATTATCCTTGTCACAACTAACAGTTGTTACATGTTTATTAATCTTTCACAGATTGCTGACAAGGAACTGAACAGGGCACACTGCCTTACCACCACTGGCAATCAATTCACGGCAAACTGGCCACAGCAAGGCTACAATTCATTATTATACAAAAACATTAAACCCTGACCTCAACCATTTTATCTAATCATGAAAGTTATTGTGTGGATGACGCAATGAATATGCACATAAATAGAATAGGAAGAAAAACTAAACTATACCCAACGTATTCAAAGAATGTGAATACATTAAAGCTAACTTGTGTGATTTACCAATTCATATTTGCAAACAAGTTACTTTGACTTTCAAACAAATGGGATCTTCTGTCAGAGCTACAGTATAGCACCACTGTAACAAAACAGCATGAGACATCTCAAAATGTACTCTGCATGTCATTACCAAGGCTACTGAAGTTTTTATATTTTGAATTTGCTGTACTCCACAGGATAACCTTGACTGCACTGATTGATTTCTGGTGTTATGAACACTATGAAAATATCAACATTTGTGTAATTAAAGGTTGTTAGAGTCTCAAACCTGAGAGGTATTTAAAAGGGATTATTTAGTTTGTTGTACAACAGCATCCTTATCAGTTGAACAAGTCTGCAGAAGGACAGAAGCCACATACCGTATGCCCTATACCTGCTGTGCCATCACCCCACACTGTTTATTTGTAGAATGGTTGTCTTTTTCATCACAAGGGTTGGATATCGATTAAAATAAATGTCTCCCTAGGGTCAACGCAGGAGAACCCTGCTCTTTCAAGAGACTGCAGAGGTTGCTATGGTAATGTGCACATTTATTAGTGCTAGCCTGACAGAGGTTTTCTGCAGTGAAGTGAGACAACAGTGCGCCAACACGCATTAATTCTCTTATCTACAACAGCATATTGTGCAACAAAAATGAACCACTACATTTGCATTTATTTTCTGAATTGTGTGAAACTGTACTGACTTTGTTTTCCATCTGTAATTTCTATTGGATTTTGCTCATGAAAAGGGTGTGTCTAGCATTCTACGGTTTATTTCTTCTAGAAATTATTATTAACAATAATAATAATAATAATAATAATAATAATAATAATATGATTCAGATTATACACATTTTCTCCAAGAAATACATTCTACATTATGGATTGATTATTCCACATTTTAAAAGAGACATATAATTGTATTCAACCCATAAACTTATACAGGATAAATATAACATGGATATAATTACATGATCTCACTGATCCTCAGTCTCTGCATATTTCAACATGCTTAAATTGATAGTATTAATAGTGTTCTTATATTTTTGTTACAGCTGCAATCCTTCTAAGTGGTTTCTTCTCATGACTTGGTCTGCTGTGCTGTTGTTTGTTCTGTCAGTTTCAAATGCATGTCCTCTGCAGACAGAAAAGTGATGTTCTTCTAATCCTCACACAATTTCCTTTTGGTTGCAAGGTCAAGCAGAGACTTTTGTGAACACCTTATTGTCAGTACAGCACACATATATGAATCAGGAACAACAAAATGTAAAATGTGGGAAACTGGACCCAATGGCATCCTGATTAATTAACACAAAAAGAGTCCTATTAAAAAGCTATTAAAATCAAATTTTCATGCCTATTACTCTTTTATTATTCCAGAAATTGAACTATTACATATTATAAGAAGATTAAACCAAAGGGGTTATATTAATCAAATGTTTAATTACAGTGTGTTTCATTTAAAGCTTAAGTGTCCCATAATCATGTAGTTTTAATATAAAATACAATTCATGAGTGACTTATCTACAGAATGATATTTACTGCCTGCAGAATGATATAAAAATAGACAATTATAAAAAATAAATAAATATAATAATAATACCAAAAAAAAAAAAAAAAAAAAAAAAAAAAAAATCGATTGGTTGGTTATTTATTCAAGATTTGTCCAGAGATGCACCTCATACATTAGGGCATCCCAACAGCAGCAATATGACATGTTACAACTAAAGATAGACAACACAAACAAAAGCAAATCAGGTACTGTATACAGGCAAGAGAACTGACATTAAAAAAAAAACGGAATCCCAGAAAACAGAGTTAGTTTTATCAGGGACAAGGAGATCAGACAAGAAAGACTCAGGCAGGGCGTTTCCACTTCTGAACAAAAACCTTTAGATCCAACGTATTACTAAGGAAAAGCCAGCTAGTAGTGGCACGTCTAAATTGGACTTCTGATAACACAGGTAACACAGATAACAAGAATGCATTAGAAGCGAGCGCCTAACCCCAGACAGTAGGCTGCGTCAATTATCATAAGGTTGCTGCATAATTAAATATCAGCATATTTAAGTGGCTAATGTGCTAAAACCATACAAATAGTTAATATAAAAGTCATCAACAACACACAGTGATCAAAGGTGAACCACCACTCGGCCACTAAGGGAACTAAACTGGCAAGTCTCTGCCACTATCTGTAGCACTGGGATGATAGCAAGCTTTGTTGTAGCACAAGGATGAAAACTACAATGTTAACAAATGAAAATGAAAATACAATATAATTTGTGTAATAAGGGCAACCAAAGGCATTTGTGGAAAACATTTAATGGTCTATTCTATAGTACTTCAATGTAGTGCACTAGCAAAACAGAATTAATCATTAGCAAAACACATGATTACTAGTCATGCATCTTTGAAACTGAACCTGACAGAAAAGCCAGTATCATTCCTTAATTGATAACACGAGATTCTTCAAAGGCAATACCACCATGTCCCAGTGAAAACCTAATGCAAGATTAAATTGTTAATCTTGTTCCAGAGGATTTGGCAAGACTATGTGGATTAAAACTAACCTTACTGAAGCAAAGAAAATAAACATTTCATTTTCATAAAAAGAGCTGTTTACTTTAAACAGAATCAGTAATACCTACTTTCATACAAATGTTAAATTTGTTAAGCACAATACGTCTTTTATTAAAAACTACTGCTCTATCCTATGAGGAATAATTAATGGAAATAAAAACACCCTTTTCATAGGATAGCATTGTATAAAAGAGTATCAGCTCTACAGTTGGTTCCATGTCTCATCCTGACAATCTGATGAAGATTTTTTTTTTTTTTAGATATTTGTTGTTGACAATGTTATTAGAAGACATCTTAATATACACGTGTATTTTTGCAATACATAGATGCAGATATAGAGATAGCTACATGCACACGCTGTGCACCCTGCTTCACATTTTAAACACTGATTATCTTGCACAGCAATGCCTTGAGAACCTGCTGCTATCCATCACCTACTGTAGACTTGTGCCTTGTTTTAGAATGTCCTTTATAAATTTACTTGTTACTGACATTGTGAAATCATTTTTAAATGTATCAGCTTTTAATCATCATTGTTCCCTTCATGGTTTCGAGTGTCCAGCTACAGTACAAGTATTTGAGGCTGCAGCGTTCAACTTGATTACACCATGAAACCCAATGCCAAACCTGGTTCTATGCACGTACTCTTTCTTTATATATAGCTCAGAAACTAAACAAAAATAAAAACGCGGCTGCCTTTGAAGTACATCATTCTTATAGAAACTCTTTTTTGTACAACACAGGTTCATACTTTTGCCAGTTACTTTAACTTTTACGACAAGTCAATCAAATTTGCATACAACATAAAAGTAACAAAGTCTCCTTATTTTACTGAATGGAAAAAGTATAAACCAAAAAGTTTTAATGGTAAAACTTCGCCAAGCAGGTTCTGCATCAACTATTTGTAAATTAAAGCATACATTAGGAATTTTAAAACCCCAAATTGCAAAAGACTAATAAGGGTACATTTCCTCCTCAAAGTGTGCCAATACATTTAACCATCAAAGCTGTCAGATAATTTAACCTTTTTCAGGGTTACTCATTATGTTAGTTATGACCAAGGCTTATCTTCAAGAAAAGGAGAAAGACTGAATTGTTCTAACTAAATCCTTACCAGTAATTATCAGTGGAAAAGGGAGATCTGCAACCATAGAGTAACATGTGATGGACAGTATTCATGCTGGCGTGAGGCAGGAAGTCAACTGCAAGATAAAAAGAAGTAGTATTTTACATTCAAAAGGGAACAACTACATTTCTAATCACATTTTTATGTATTTTGTAGTACATGGACACATTAATAACTTTGTCTGTAAGTACAAACAATCGGTTTAGTTATTACTGATATTTTATTGTCATTAGATCAAGCAATTGCTACCAAAGTTGCATAAAAACACCATAACTGAATACAGTTAAACTATAGACACACAGTAAAAATTGTGTTTGCAATGAACGCCTCATACCAAAATGTTCATAACTGCAAATATGTGCATATAATAGATACACAAGGTCATCCTTTAAAACCGACCAAGATTGAAGTGTGTCAAGAGAAACCACTACTCTCTCCCTGTTATTCTGAATCACACAGATTATTTTCTTCAGCAAAATCGTTACCTTTATCTCAGGATTTCGTGATCATTTTGAGTCCTAACAAAAACATTCTTACAAAACCTCTGCTGGTACTTTATATCTTATACTCAGTGTTCACTCTCTTTGTTAGGTTGGAGAACAGTTTATACAACTCAAGCCTTTATGCTTGGTTAAAAATACACATGGTTCGCGAAAGGGTGGGAATGCAGCCTATTAAAATGTACACAGAGTTTTGTACGGCATTGTGACAGAAATATAAGGTGTTCTGGTTGTAAATCTCATTCCCGACCTGTGAGGGCGCCATGTAGCGAAAGGGGAAGTCTTTGGACGGGCTGACCTTACAGTTAATTTCCATGGTTGGGAAGTCGGTCAGCCTGGAAGTAGAGACTCCGGTGCAGGACCATACTGACCTGGAAGGTAAACTATGTAGCATCTGCAAGCAATGCAGACAGCTGCAATCGTTTATCAAGGGGTCATGCATGATAGCATAAAGGAGGCGGAGAATCATAAATCTTTTCCTTTGTTTGGTTTTGCTTGTATTGAGAAACTGGAAGGACCATGAGAGACGCAGAGAAAGCGTTGTAAAAGTATTTGCAAGCGTTTTGTTTGTTTGTTTGTTTTTGTTTGGTAACTGCCTGTGTATCATTAGACAGCTAAGCATGTATTTCAGAGTTGTCGCTTTGGACCAGCACAAGCCGGAACAGCACTTCACCACAGTCACAAAATAAACCTGTTATCACCCACCACGAGCACTAATACACACACCCCAGACTGGTGACCGTGTTTAGTATTGTGAGGCAGATAAGTATCTTTATTTGGGCTGTATACCCGTTGTTATTAGCTCCGCACAGTACACGTTGTTGTGTATTGCCAGGGTTTGTTCTTTTGGTCACCAGACCCGTATTAAAATAGAAAATAACCCTTTCCAAACCGGAATACAATTGTCTGTGATTATTCCTGCACTGCATCACCTCTGCACCTCAGGCATATACGGCTACTCTTTATAATACAGCATGACACAGTTTGCTTGACACAGAAGCGGATGGGAAGACCATCCCACTGTGTTGAGGCAAGTCTGGCTGAAAAAAGGAAGAGGGCCTGTGGGTCCAGTGCACAGACACCTGTCCGTAAGGACAACAAGAGACCTCTGGTCTGTTTGGGCAGAAACCAGATGTAGGTGTAAATACCCAGACTGCAAAGGGATCATCAAGGTGCAATGTGTGAAGCGTGGTGTTTTCCTGTTTCACTGCTGAGAAGAACTGCTTTGTGGACTTTCACAAGTAGCGAGTTGGACAGAACACATTTGAGCAGGATCAAGTGTTTAATTAATTAAACATTTTTTTTCAATAATGTGGGCAATAGAGGGTTAAAGAGGACAGGTTCAGTTTTGTATGCCCACTACTTACTGCTAACACAAAATGGATATACCGTACAGACTAAAGCCAGCATGTAAATAACCAGCCCATCGGACAGAAAGCCAATAGCATACGAAAAGGATAAACTGGGTTACGGCTGCCACAGGCATCGGCATGCAGCTCTGTAACTACATTCACACTGTGCACAGAACTGCGTTTGCTGCTTTTACTCAGTAGCCTTTAAGAAATCTAAAGCAGCACAAAATACCACTTGCTAATAGCAATCTTTTTTATCTGGTTGGTTGGGTGGTTGTTTTTTCAGTACAAGCACTTACCTATATACGTGTCTTCCCTCGGTGCTCTAACTGACATGCAGAAGTAGCTGTCAGACTGCAAAAAGAAAGAAAGAATCAAACCAAAAACTATTTTCATATAAAATGATATTAATTTTTAGGACAGGTTAATGTGAATCAATCTCATTTTCAAAACATCTGGGATCAAACTTGCAAATTAAGAAGGCATGACGGAAGACCTATTAAAACTATAATAATGTACTGGTTTTAGTAGGAAATTAAGTTGCGATTCTGTCAGTGATGGGTATTGAGCTGTCAGGACATAATAAACTATATTCAATAGCCATCAAACAAATGCATTTGTATGGCTACCATGTGTCACATAAAGCAAATATCCCTTCTAACCTACCAACAGAAATATAAATGGGAGTCAACTCAGGCCTGTATACTCTAGATATATGAAGGCTGTCCAAGCTCTTTCTATTGCCCAGATAATACATGACTAAGCAAGCTCTGTAAATCACAAAGCCTGATGGTAAAGCCACAGAGCTACAGAGCAGTATAATGTGATCTCATTTAAAGTACTAAGGCAAAAGATGAAACCCAGTACTTCTGATAAACACGAAGTCTGTCCTTGGAACATTTCATCCACTGTATGTATTACAAAATCACTTTGACTGCGGAACTTAACACCATGCTTGTGTACCTCACAGCATCCTAAAATAACCTGAACTGAAAAAATATGTAAGAAATTTGAAAGATAACAAGTTACCGCAATATTCGGTCAATCTTGCATTTCGCAATTTGAGCATTACAAATTATCAAAAGAACAAAATGAAAGATTATTATTTTGATCAAATTGCGAAACGGTAAAAGAGACAGCTTGTTCGGTCTTTGAGTAAATCTATATAATCCAACTGCGAAATATGCTATGCGCAAATGCAGATCCCAAACAGTTTTTAAAGATGCTGCTCAATCTGCGATTAGCAATTCATTTGCGGGGTGTTAAAATATATTTTTTATTGAACATAAAATCAGTAAATTATAATTAGATACACGTCATTGATTCATTATTTATGTATTTGTCAGACTTGTAGTCGAGTCCTCAAATCTAGAGTCTGAGTCCCTATCATTCGAGTCAGAGTCCCTATCATTCAAGTCAGAGTCTCTATCATTCGAGTCAGAGTCCCTATCATTCGAGTCTGTCTGAGTCCCTATCATTCGAGTCTATCTGAGTCACTATCATTCGAGTGAGTCTCTATCATTCGAGTCTGACTCCCTATCATTCGAGTCTGTCTGAGTCCCTATCATTCGAGTGAGTCTCTATCATTCGAGTCTAAGTCCCTATCATTCGAGTCTGTCTAAGTCCCTATCATTCGAGTCTGTCTGAGTCACTATCATTCGAGTGAGTCTCTATCATTCGAGTCTGTCTGAGTCCCTATCATTCGAGTGAGTCTCTATCATTCGAGTCTGAGTCCCTATCATTCGAGTCTGTCTGAGTCCCTATCATTCGAGTCTGAGTCCCTATCATTCGAGTCTGTCTGAGTCCCTATCATTCGAGTCTGTCTGAGTCCCTATCATTCGAGTCTGTCTGAGTCCCTATCATTCGAGTCTGAGTCCCTATCATTCGAGTCTGAGTCCCTATCATTCGAGTCTGAGTCCCTATCATTCGAGTGAGTCTCTATCATTCGAGGAGTCCACCGCAAAGTTGTGCAAGTAAAATAAATGTACAAGACTCAATGTATTGCATATGATAAATATTCACATACTATTTTCAAAACTGTGTAAAGGACTGGAAAATACGATATTAAATTAAAAAAAAGATGTAAAACATGAAAACAGCATAACGTACCATATTTGAATGGCCGCTTCCCTGTTTTCTTATCAGAAGGTATTTAGGCATGCGAGAGCAAGCGCAGTGCACTGAATACCACTTTATAACGAGTACCTGAAAATAACACTACACCGGTAAGAAATTAAAGTTACTTTCACCTCTGACTATAGCATCTACTGTGACTTCAATTTGGGTAAAATCAGCTAATCTGATTTAGATATTGCCAGAATTGTATATACACAGTGTTCTCAAATAGTACATTTAGTATTACTGTATTATTTGTTTTGCAAAAGAATAACGTTATGTTCCACTTTAACTGCATTCACACTTATTAAGTCTGTAATACAATGATGCATTTACGAGATTGTGCTTCAGTTCATTTGATTTCAGATAATGTATTTTTTACTTTGCTCTTTTACACAAAAACATTAGATTTATGTATTTCCCCTTTGTGTAGATTCATAATGTCTGTGTGAAAATGTTCACACAGACAGATTTTTAGGTTGACGCTGCACAGCGTATTGTTAATGTGTTTTTCCTGCATCCATAAATTATTTTCATTTCGGTAAATGAAGTGGTATTAAAATTATTTTCATTTCGGTAAATAATTTTGTCATTATTTTATCAACCAGTCCTTTTCTTATATCAGTCTGATATATTTGCCTGTTTGGTGGTAGGCAATTTTAGATTTTAGACTTTAGTGCCTAGTTTTACACTGAATTTGCCAGGTGAATTAATTGATGTTTCTTGCAAAACAGCGATGGTGTGTGCTGGGAACAAGTAGAGATCATAAGCAAATCACAGAACCATTAAATCACACAGCAACTTTGCTATAAATTAAGAAGCTCTTAAAGTATGATTATAATTTATATGATAACTGTAACATTACTTGTGTAATAGATAATAAAAGAGGACTCGTCGTTAATATTTCTGAGTCAAGCAGCCCAAATGTCAAAGTCCAAGTCACGCAAGGTTGAGTCAGAGTTTTTTGCAGCTGTGACTGGAGTCCGAGTCCTTGTCTGACCCCTGACTCGACTCCCAGACTCAAGTGTGGTATTTAATATTTAGGCAGGAAGTTAACTAATTGAGACCGTGGTCTTATTTGCAAAGCGGGATGTGGTAAGCAATTTAGGAGGATAGTGATCTTAAACATTAAACTCCAACAGTTTGAAATAATTTTTGAAATGTTCTTGCTGTATTATTTAGAAAATACAGTTTGAGGGAAAAACAAAAAAAAACACACACAATTAAAAATTGATTGCTTTAATCAGATTATAAGACTACTGCGTATACAATATTAAAACTGCAAAATCAAATGCCAATCCATGCTTTTCCACTTATCTACACACCATACTCCACACTGTTGAGGGAAAAAAAAAAGTTTTTATTGAGAAAATATTTATATATATATATATATATATATATATATATATATATATATATATATATATATATTTTGACTTTTCAAAACTAGAATTAACATAATTGGATAAGTCTCCAGGACTTGATGGACAGCAATCAAGTCATGCCACAAATTCTCGATTGGATTCCCTGATAAAATGTCATTTATTTTAATTTTTATCCTATTCAATGAAGTCATCCACACAATGAGATTCAATCAGAAGCATTTGAATAAACCCTGTTCTATATTTAAAAGCCTATTGAATGCTAGGTATTCACTGTGCTGGTGACAGGAAGACAGTGGATCTAATCTATGCCTACTGTACATTGGTGTCTCTCCTCAAGAAATATGTGTCCCAATATGTTCTACAGTTGGTAGGCTGCGAGATTAAGTTCTAACACTCTTAAAATAGAAAGGCAATCCAACAATAAATTTGGTTTTTCGCACATGATATTCCTTAACTGTGAAACTTCTTAAAGTTAATTTAGGAGTCAATGGAATTCACTTCTTAAAATTGCCCACCAAAATGGCTTACTGAGTGTCTTAAGAGTTACATAAATGGAAATATTTGATGTTTATATCTTTCAAATTACCTATATATATATATATATATATATATATATATATATATATATATATAGTGAGATAGCAGGGAGGGGGTTAAAATCCTTCCCTGCTAAAAACCTTGTGAGAATGCACATTTGGGTGTTATGGGGTTTAATTGTGTAATTGTTTTATTGTTTAGTTATCCCCTGCACCTGGTGGTAATTGTAAATTAGAGCCAGGTGCAGGGGATTACTAAACAATAAAACAATTACACAATTAAACCCCATAACACCCAAATGTGCATTCTCACAAGGTTTTTAGCAGGGAAGGATTTTAACCCCCTCCCTGGTACCTTACAATATATATATATATATATATATATATATATATATATATATATATATATATATATATATATATATATATATATATATAAAAATAACAGGACAAGAATGAGAGGGGTGACTGCAGAACAAGAACTTATTCATCATGAACACCTTCTTCCAGAGAAACCCATCAGGAAATGGACATGGAGAGGACCCAGCCGAGTGAAGACTGAAACTGACTACATATTCGCCAACAAGAAGCACACCATACAAGATGTCTCAGTACTAAACAATTTTAACAGAGGAAGTGACCACAGGCTTGTAAGATGCAAAATACACCTAAACACAGCACTGGAGAGAGCAAAACTCATCACAATCCAACACAATCAATGTAGAAATGCTCCAGAAGCAAAACCTGATGTTTCAACTGGAACTGAAGAATATAGTCTTCAAGATCTGCAAAAAGATGAAGTAATCGAGGTAAACAAAAATCTACGGAGGAAGTGACGCAAGTAACTGCAGAAACAGCAAAAATCATCGGTGGAACACAGAGTACAAAATGAGACCAGAAGATCAGGTAGAGACAAAAGAAGGGAAATGAAACAAACAGCAGCTCTGAAGTCAAAGATTAAATACATTGAGCTCTGTAAGACAGTAAGAAAGCACAATACTGAGGGTATACGGTCGTTCAACTGTAGTTTGGTACAGAAAACTATTGAAAACAACCAAAGCATAAAGAAAGCAAAACAAAATCTAATAATCAGGGGAAAAAAGAAAAGATTTTAGTACTCAAACAAGAGGACAGGACTGTCATCAAGAACCGCAAATTGATTTTGAAGACAGTCAAAGACTTTTACAGAAAACGACATTGAGATGAAAAGAGCAACGTATCAGATGTCGAAGACGAGACAGAAAAAAAGCAATGCAAAGAAGTAGTTCCAGGTGTTCTACTGGAATAAGTGAAACATTCTATCAAACATCTGAAGACAAGAAAAGCACCCGGAGAAGACAACATAACGATCAACATCATGAAAGAAGGAGGTGACGAGCTGACAACAATACTGTGGTGTATTTTTACAGGATTGTATTAAGCAAAAGAAAGGACCATATTACTGGAACACATCAGTGATACTTTACATGAGAGAGGTGATGAAGATTTCCTACAATCTACAACATTTTTACCAAGATACTCATCAAGAGACTTAAAGATAAATTTGAATCGGCACAATCAAATAAGCAAGCAGGATTCAGGAGTGGATTTTGCACAATGGATCATCTTCAAGTTGTACGACAAGTATTTCAAACCAGCAATGGGTACGAACTACCACTTTGCTTGGGACTCAGACTATGAAAAAGCCTTTGACTCTGTTTACTCATGATCTGTACTAAGTTCTCTGAAAAAACAAGGCATTGAGTAAATGTACAGAGACTTGATCAGCACCATATATAGAAGAACGCAACATCTACAGTAAGACTCCATCAAAAAGTGACAAAATCAAGATTAAAAAAAGGAGTTCGTCAAGGAGATACAATTTCCCCAAAGCTCTTCACAGCAACCCTAGAAGATATTTTCAAAACACTGGATTGGGAAAACAAGGAGCTAAAGATCAAAAGAGCCTACCTGAATTACATACAATTTGCTGACGACATCCTCATATTTACAATGTGCCCAGAAGAATTACAAACAAGAATACAAGACTACACGAGGCTAGCATCAAAGCGAGTTTGAAAATTAACGTGACGACGACTCAAGTCATGTTCAATAAATATACCACTGCACAGGCAATTGAAGTCAATGGGAAAAACAACTCAACTGAGTTTTGAAAGCTCCATGCTGGGAATAACAAGAGACAGGAAAAGGAAGGAATGGATGAGAGCAAACAAAAGTATGCAATGTTATTCTAAGCGCGAAAAAAACTGAAATGGCAGTGGGCCGGACATGGAGCAAAAAGAACAGACCATCGCTGGACCAAGGAGATACTAGACTGGATCCCAAGAGATATAAAGCGACCAAGAAGACGATAAGATGAAATTAGGAAACACGCCGGAGCAAAGTGGATGAGGGACACAGCAGATAGGCTTTTGTGGAAGAATCTTGGGGAGGCCTTAATCAGAGATATTGGCTCAAATCCAATGGTTCATTTAGCCCATAAGGTTGTATAGTTTTTAGTGTAAAAATCCAAAATGATTATCTTCTTAACAATTGTTTAACTACATTATCACCTTTGATATGAGCTGAAACTTTTTCAATCGCTACAAACTTTAAACTTGAAACAGAGCCATGATTCATGGTTTTGTAATGTCTCACTATGGCATAATCCATATTGTTATTTCTAATTGCAGCTTTCAAATTAATTTGTTTGTCCTATATACACTAGCCCACAAGGACATTTAAACATACATATGACATGAGTTGAATTACAATTAATGAAATCACAAATCTCATACTTTTGACCCAAATGTGGATGGTTGAAGAATTTTGTATTATATGTATTGGAGCAATGAATGCATCTCCCACATTGACAATTCCCATGTAATTCTCTCATTAGCTGATTTTCATTTGGTACTGATGGTTTGCACATTGAAGAGACTACTACATCATTAATATTTTACCTTGTTTAAAACAAAACCAAGCTGGAGAAGTAATACACGTTTGTAATTGTGGGTCACATTCCAATATTTTCCAATGCTTCAAAAGTATTCTCTTAACCTCATTAGACATGGTTATGTTCAATAACAAAAGTAACTCTGTTGTCACTAGATTCATTTATTTTTGTGGTTTCTAAAAGTATATTGCGTTGTAATGTTTTTGTTTTTTGGTATGCCATTTCAATTGTGTTTCTTTTGTAACCTCTGGATCAAAAACGGCTCTGCATGTCTAGAGCTTCAATTTCATAATCAGACTCATTGCTACATATTCTTTTTAGATGTATAAACTGACCATATGGAATCATATTTAATCATATGTTTAGGATGGTCACTATTTGCATGCAGAATCATGTTTCTATCCGTAGGTTACGGAGAGAAACATTTTTAGAAATTAACAAATCAAGAAAATGTATCTCAGTTTGACTAAATTCCACGGTGAATTTTAAAGTAGGATATGTACCATTTATATAATCGCTGATCAAAAACCAAATCAGTCTCAGAACCAGTCCATATTACACAAATGTCATCACTGTACCTTTTCCACAATAAGATATTTTGCAGGAGTAGACTGGAGGCAGTGTCTTTAATGTATTCTTTTACCCTATACCTCATGTATAAGTTTGCATAATTTGGGTAAAAAGACGAGCTCATTACTGTACCTTGGATTTGCAGATAGTATTTATTGGTAAACCAAAAATAAATTTGATTTTAAAATAAATGTAGTTAATTCTAATAAAAAAAAAATCATGGGTAAATCATTTTGTCTATTTTCAAAATAAAATGACAGTGCCTTCAAATCGCCCCTCGTGCAGCATATTGGTACAGACTTTCCACATCGAAAGACACTGGAAGAGTTCGGAGGAACTATGTGTTGGGAAAGCACTCTGATGACATCTCGGGTATCTGCTAAATAAGAAGGTAAATCTCTTAAAATATCCTTAATAAAATAGTCCTGGAGGTTTGTAAAGGGCACACACACATACATACATATACATTATATATATATATATATATATATATATATATATATATTATATATATATTAAACATATGTGGGTGTCCCATTGTGTGATCCCTATTGTGTAAATAATTGACAGTGGGTATATATATATATTATTATATACATACAGCAGATATATATATTGTGTATATATATATATATACATATATATACATATATATATATATATATATATATATACTATATATATATTATATATATCCCATATAATATATATTATATATATATATATATATTTACTATTAATACAAATTGCAAAGGATTGCAATTAAAAACAGATATCCTTTTAAATCTCAATTTTGTTTATGTCTTTCAACCAAGATTAGATTAGTCAGAGTTTTACCTGTACAGCACGTGAGAGTCTTACCTATTAAATATTGCAACAGAAATCTGTCTCTACCTGTTCCTTTTCCCATCAAAACAATAAAGCCTATCTGCAACAATGAGTCATCTCTGACTACTGAAGAGAAAAAAAAAAAAGCAATACACTTCCTACTGCTGCAGCCTCCACAAGACTCAGTAATCAACAATATGCGCATCACTTTAATCTCTCTCACCTGCGTTGGGGGAAAAATATTAGCCAGATGCAAGATGATTTACAAGCTACAGTTTTTGTTTTTGTTTTTTCCTGCTGTCCACCAATGCTGTCTATTCTAATAGAGCTGATCTCTTTGAATGCAAGTTGCAAGGCTAATCTGTTTTTTTATTTATTTTTTATTTTACTTTGATATTCCTTAACAAGTGCACCTTGTAAAATAAAATCCAGATATGATAAGGACTCTCTTTAACTTCTAAAAAGATTATGAAATTGTAACCATTAACAACAACTGGCAAGAATCAACTGTTAGAAACAACCTGTAATGTCTTATTGATTCGTTTTGGTACCTACCGCCTCAGGAGTAACCCCTGGCATCCCAATATTAATAGTAAAATTCTGGGCATCAGGAGAAGCAGCCGACAGTCTGGTTCTTGTGCATTCATTGGAGGGAGGCCAGTAATTCTCTTGATATCTGTGTTTAAGAAAATGCAGGGTTTGTCACTTGTCAGTAGCTTTTGGTAACATGCAATAAGTGATAAGTGGAGCAGCTACTCTGAATATAAAGGGATCACTTAATCATTGCTTCAACAACATGAGGCACTGCAGTAAAGTAGCAACCTGTTGCAGATTCTAAAACACATTTGAGACAACAGCGTTACAGCGTTATATATGATTAACAGTAACTGAACACATTAAAGCAAAATGTACAGAACGTAAACTGCCTATTGCTTCATAACAGTATAATATTACAGTATAAAAAGCATAATGCATGCATTAGTTAAAATACAGTACGTGTTAAATAAGACCTACAACAAGAATCCACTATTCATGCAGATGCAAAGGATGAACAAAACAGGATGCTCACAATAGGATTCTCTCTAAAGAACACACTTTCAAATCAAAATGAAACTACAGCCCCTTTGTAGGCAGATCCCTGTGGGGCACCTGAGCATTACAGTAGGTTATGTTTCGATTTTGTTCTTTTAATTTCACTTAACATATCAAAATGTTTACTACAGGGTATTCAAGATTAAAAACACATTGCATGTGTCAAACAACTGCATAAAAGTTGATACATAACCAGTTCTCTGCTTGTGTCTGACATGATATAATCTAGGTTAAGTTCAATCAATTTAAAACGCATAACTACTTTACAAATGAAATTTGTTATTACAGCCATTCACATAGACAACATTCAAAAGTACATTGTAACCACTTTTAAAACTACTGTAGACCCAGAAAACACTCTAAATTTGTTTCCCCACCAGTACTCCTGTATTAAAAAAATAAAAATTTAAAAGACCTGCATTTCTATACCTTTGTACTGTAGGCATGCACTTCCAAGAACATTCACTATGTTTAAATATAGACATTGTAACCCACCTTTTAAAAACAGACAGTGGGCTTCTGGATCCCAAACAATCGCCTTGAAAAATTAAAGCGATTAACACAATGGTGCAAATGAGGGACCCCATGTCCACTCTGCTGCTGTTGGCCTGATCAGTGGAATAATAAGAACGGGCAGTGGAGCTCTAAAAGCAGCTGTGGACCTGACAATTAAAGAGACAAAGCAGGAGCAGCGGCGCAGCATCAATTCAGCACTGGGTCATCATCAGCACTGTGTAGCACTTGTCAGTCCATCTGTCTGAGAAAAGGGGTTGTGCTGGAAATCAAGGGGATAGATTGGCTCTTCTGTTTGAATCTGTTTTAACAAAGCTCTCTTCTCTTGCTACACATGCACGGACTTGCACTCCCACGCTTTATTCCTGGTGTCTGGTAAAAGGGAAGCGATACAAAAGTGACAGTGCTGTCTGTTCTCCTCCCCCAGAGGTTCTTTCCTGCTTTCAAGCAAAATTCTGCAGGTTATCACTCCAGCACGCTGGGTAGCATCTCACAGCAGAGCATCAGCCTTCATTCTCAACCTGTGAAAACAAAAGCAGATAATGGATGACTGACATATTACAGCATTAGCCCTCAGCAAATCCCTGTTGGGCTCTTTATTACATTAGGATTTTGATAAGCTGTAGCCCAGCCCATGTGCTGAGAATGAGTCTGCTTTGGTGAATGAAGGTCTGGCAAGAGATTTTTTTTCTTCTTTCATTAAAAATACATAAAAACAGTCTGCACTAGTATGCACTGCATGTCGCCAGAGTTATTCAGAGCTCTGCTTCAGTGACATGCAAATGGAAGGGTAGAAAGGATACCTCAAAGACAAATACAATAATCTAATCAGAGATAAAGCTTTTCACAGGAAAGAGGATTCCCCCACAAATGCACCCAGTCGAAAAATTAAAGAAACTTTAATTCATGCAAGCACCGTCAATAGAAAGGGGGGAGGTGCTCTCTCAATACAGTTCAATACATGCTCTCCAAGCAAACAACTTTTTTTATTTATTTTTATTTTTTTTATAAGGCATTCTCCAAAATGATAAAAAGTTAAAAAGACAAAGAGGCCTAAAATCCTTCCTAGTCGCTGTATGGCTTTTGTCAAACAATTCTAGATGTGCCACTGATGACCTCCAAATCGGCTTATCCCCACCTCCACAGCACATCTGTTCTGAGGCCAATTTTGTCTTCACAGTGCACTGAAGAGGTGCACTTTTAGACCATTGGGAATTAAAAAAAAAAAAAAAAAAAAGTGGAAAAAACAGTAAATGAAAGGACTTGACTGTCACTAATGATCTAGTAGCATCGTGTGTAAAGAACACTGGGAGTTGCTTTGTTTCTAACCCTACTGCCTTTTCACTCTGCAGGGAGCTTGTTGTAATGAAAAATTACAAGGAGCTGATGGATCTCAGTACAGTAGAACTCCATACAGTTCTGTAAGACAACGATCATTACAAACAGGGTTTAAAAACAGCAACATTTTTTTTTAACTATGGGCTAAAACTTCGAAGAATGATGGGGATGGTTCAAATTGTATAACTAGATGGCTTTTTTTGAATGTGCTGTAGTGCAACTGCCTGATAACTGATGTGACATTCAATTTTAGATGCATATCATTTTGTATCCTGTAAATGTATGGCTCGAATTAGGTTACAGTAGAACAGTCACAATTTGTACAGTACTGCAATATAAAGCAAACCAATCATTTAAATACAAAAATAGAGTAATTATCCAAAATGAGAATTACATTACTAAATAGGCATAAAGCTCATAGTAACAGGTGTATGGTCTTACAGTATTACCAAATCTCCTTATTGTAAAGTATGGGTAAAGCCAATAATCTTTGTTGTGACTACTGTAACACTGTATACTAGGGATGGGCCGGTATAACATTACCACAGTATGACAACCGTCAAAAACAAAAAAAAAATACAATGGTTAGCTTAATATCACCGTGTACAGTACATTTGCTAATACAGGTAATTATTGAAGAGAAGAGAGGAGTTGTTTATTTTTGGCACAGGGTAAATAAAATGCATATAACAACACCATTAAAAATGTATTTTAATACTAAGATGTATGTTCAAGCTTTGCACTGCACAAGAAGCTTACGCTGTTATTACTAATAATTAATTATGAAACATACTGAGTACAAAAAAAAGAAGATTCCTTCACATACCTAAAAAAGTTGGAATTCTGTAAACAACGAGAACACGTAGGCTATACCACTGCAGTGGCTTGTCTCAGCTACTGAGACAATGAATCTTGTATTCTGTGTCGTTGACAGTTTCCTTCAATACCATTATCAAAATACAGTATAATCAGTTCACAAAAAGGTCTTTCTCAGACACTGCTATCTGCAAGTATCATCACTTTGTTCAGAAGCATGATTGCAGTAGAAAAAGGCATGATCATGACAGTGATTGACAGCGAGGTAGAAGTGGATGGAATGTTCAAGCTGTGAAATCGTAGTAGTATCAAGACAACAATTTGTGCAATAAAAATAACATGTTCATATGAAAATGGTCTTTTCCTTCACTTGGTTCATACAGTAGGAACAAAACCGAGATAGTGTTAACCGTTGTATACCATAATCATGCTAACTGTGGTGTAGAATAACAGGAACTGTATCAGCACCGCAATCTACCCAAACCACAAAACTGGCAGGACAACTCGCCCCTTGTGGCAGGGCAGGATGATTCCACACGAAGAGTGGGTTTTGTGTCTGAAATCCTACGATCGCCTTGATGGCGAACCGGGATCGGAACCAAAAGAAGCTGCCAAAACCACATGCTGGGCGTGTCATAGTCAACTTCATTCTCAATCTCCTGTCTGTCACTCAGCAGCAAATGCACGCACCCACACCCTTACTGTATACTTTAAATCAACAAGTCTGGTACTTTGAATGAAAGAACATAACATTATTTCTGGCTTGCAGTTGAAGCATGAAGAGTTCCTTTTTACAGCAGTGCAGCCCAGTACTTCCTTTTGCTAGGATTAGGTTACATTAAAACACATTTCTACAGCACAGCAAACCAGTCAATGAATCAGGAGCAACATTCAATACATTCTTCTAAAGACTGTAACCTTGTTCATGCAACAGACCTAACTCTCCCTGGCATTCATACAAGTCCAAAGTTAAAAGTGTTGATTTCTGTTTGTGTGTTTAAACTTATTTATTTATCAAAGTCAAGCACAGCATTGGCATGGATAGACACTTGTGCACAGATATGGTAAGCTTCAGGATGGATAATGCAGGAATATTATTGGCCTGCAACTTTAGCTTCATATTACAGTAATTTAATAGATGCAACTCATTTATTCATCTCATTTTCCTTCTGACTTGGCCAACACTTGCTTATTGGTTTGAAAGATACTTCCTTCAATTAGGACTTACTGCACAAACTCAGTTCTCAGAGGAAGTGAAAAAGTCATTCCACATCAAAAGGACTAATGTTCCCTACCTCACCATCTCAGATTACTTTGATGACATTCTTTATGAATGTACCTGGGAGTGTTTTAGGAAGAGTCCCAAAATATTAGCTCTCAACTCTCATTATTTTTTAATAGGCCAATATTATTCCAGTCTTACAAAAAGCATAGCTTTATGACATATTACTGTAAGAGTTTACAGTATCTGCTATCCCGTTTGAGTTTTGGTGGAGCTGCAGGGATACTAGTGTTAAAGTAGTTCATAAATGTACATTTTGTGTGTGTGTGTGTGTGTGCGTGTGTGTGTGTGTGTTTTGTACGGCCTTTCTGTTGAATATTACGTGAGATTAAGTCAGAATGGGATCTTTTCCTGCTCCGGTTTACATGGGTTTTTACAGCTATTTTTAACGTGAAAAAGCGATTGGCCCTGCCGTTAACGTCGTGCTTCCAAAAGGATGTCCTTTTGCTGTTTCACGATGTATTCGCGTGACAATGTCACACAGTTATGACTGTAGAGTCAATTTTCACATGCATGTAAACCAAGCCAAAGCAGCTTAATACAGTGCTATTGTATCAATCATACCAATGTATTATATAATTAGACACAAGCAGAAAGAATAAAATAACATATTAATAGACATTAAACTGTTAATTGATTAATTATTTACCTCCCATGCAGTTTAGCCTCTCCAAATTCTTTCTCCATTGTCGTGAGAATGTGATGTAGCACACTGTCAGAATTGCCACGCAGGTCAAACGGGTATATGTACACACAAAACTATAAAACCAAAATAATTGTTTCTAATACTACATAAAAAGAAAATATAACCCTACTTCTCTATGGAGGAGCGTATGCGTTTGCCAGCTGACTGTGCCTGCATCCAGGAGCTGTGTCACAGTAGCAGTTCCATTGAACACTATTGTGTAAACACATGTAAACTGGTACACACAAACCTGTAAAACTGAAATCTGAACACAATACATAAAATATGTTTCATATTAGGCACATAAGTTGTTATCCTACCTGTCATTTGTAGAGACTGTGTGGTCCAGTGGTTAAAGAAACAGCCTTGTAACCAGGAGGTCCATAGTTCAAATCCCAGCTCAGCCACCAAATCATTCTGTGACCCTGAGCAAGTCACTTAACCTCCTAGTGCTCTGTCTTTGGGGTGAAACGTTGCTGTAAGTGACTCTGCAGCAGATGCATAGTGCACACACCATAGTCTTGTATCTTGCAAGTGCTTTGTGATGGTGGTGCACTCTGAAAGGCGCTATATAATAATAAAGATTATTATTATTGCACTCTGTTTTACATTACAAGTGAAAAGTAAGGCCTTTCTTCTCGAATACTTGTCAACTTTAATGCAGTGTTGCATATAATGGCTTTGGTAACCTTTTGCAAATGAACGAATATCCGAACATGAAAAGTTCACGCTCGTCCTAGCATTGCTGCACATGAAAATGTGGAATGCCATTCCCAGAAATGTCCGTTTACTCTACTGTACATGCAACTGTGGTACACTGAATACTGAGTATGACTAATTGGCACACATGAACACTGAATTTATACCTATATCTGTCACACCGTCTTCATGGAGAGTTTCACCATTATGTTTTTTCCTTCAAAAGGGTCTAACAAATGCGTCCTACTCATTTGCAATATGGCAAATCACACTGTATGCAGAACATTCGGTCGAATATGTATTTAATATTCTACATAAGTAATATTTATCAGAATTTAAAAATGTATGTAAACCTGCTGACTGAAAAAAAGCTAATTCAGAATGAATATCAGTCTGTACCAATCAGATAAAAGGTTAATTAAAAAGGACCCCCTCCCCCACCTCCTCTCCCCAATTTCCTTTTATTAACAAAAAAAAAAGCCAACTCCTCCAGGGAAAATTCCACAGTACATGCAACAATTAGCCTGCTAAGCCATGACAAATGATAGATCATTAAAATATATTTCAGTTCACACAAGGTCCACGAGTATCTTGCAGCAATTAAAATAGCTTTTTCTCTGCAACTCTTTCTATCCTAACGAAACATTAAATCAGGTCAAAACAATAATACTGGATGTTGCCCCTTTTTCACTTTATAAATAGTATCTTGGTTTTGGAGAGCTGATGGTTATTAATTAGTTACTCTGTTCATCAGAGCAAAGCCTCAACAGCAGAGCCTAAGGAATTGAATGCCATCTTTCCAATTTATATGTTATTATTATTAGGAGAAAATCTAAGAATCCTAGAGGGATTTAACATACTGGTCTTTGAATCATTTGTACTAAAATTCTGCAAAGTTTAAACTTGACTGGTGCTTTTGTGAACAAAAACAAAGCATCCCCAGTGGCACTACAACAGAAGGAAACCGAAGGCACCGCTGTGATGTCTGTGTACAGTGTGTGGAAAATAAGTTGTTATAAAGTGGAAAACGCTGTACTAGCTGAAAAGAAATGCACTCATATGATGGGCCTTTCAATACAGGGGTTTATTTTAATGAGCTGAAATGTACATTCTCCTGAACCTCATTATACTATTCTTTATGTGTGATTTCACTAATGATGTGCCTACCATTTATTTCAAGTCAAACTTATATCTGGAGGTCAATGCAATATCTGCTCACTATAAAATATTCCATAAACATTTAATTTGAGTCAGCAAGCTTCTAAGACTGTGCTGCCAAATGCCCCTCTTACACTAGATGAAAGCTGTGGCAACTAAAATCATTACTGTACAACCAACTATTGCATCTGTATGGTTTTAATCCAAGTCCCCTGCTGATTCTACTCTGTTGCTATAATGGCCGGAAACCAATTTAACACACTGACTGAGTAACAAAGCATCCTTTGGTACAGCTTCTATATTATCTTTTTGTGTTTATTTCATACCATAAAAACAGAATATTGACCCTTACAATAAAAAAAAATATTAAATACAGTACTATATTTGTAGTTGTACAACTTATGACATATGGAGTAGTGTAGAGTATATAAAGTATGGATGGAGGTCAATTGGGAACACTTTTCTCAGCATAGGCTGTAGTGTCTGAAATCACTAGATCTCTATTTTTCAGTAAAGTGACTGGACGGGTGTGGCAGCATTTGTCCCTCAAAGGGATCGCATTGCAGTTAAATTGTGAAAAAGTCATTAATTTCTACTCTCCAGTAGCAACTGTGGACCTAGGATAACACTGCACAGTATCTCTCTGCTAATAGCAAGGTTTACAGCTACCGTTTAGGGTGTTTGGGAAATACAGCATTAAGACCCATCAAAATGCAGTAAACTGGGGTTCCCCGAGTGGCTCATTTGGTAAAAGCAAAGCCACGTGGTGTGCAGAGCGAGTCATACAGTGCATGTTCGCATGCTGGCTGTGTAGAGTCACCAGTCTTCAATGGGGATTCTGAAGGCTGCATGGCATTGTCTCTGGCACTCCCGTGGGTTAGGGAGGCAAACTGGCAAGGACAGCTTCATCGCATCGTGCTACAGCAAACTAGCCAGGTGCCCAGTGGGGATGTCAAGGTATCAAATTTTGACGGTATGATAACCGTCAGAAAATACACCACTGTTATCGTCGTTCTGTGGTATTATGTCATTTTTTGTAATCTGTTTTTAAATGGCTATTTTAAAGAAATACACTCAAATCAAGTAATTTTTTAACAAGAAAAATAACTTTAATTTAAAGTTTAAAACAAATACAATACACTGGTACTACAGTTCTGTCAGGCACTACCTAACCGGAAGCAGTGTTCACTCCAGATCACACAGGCTCAGCAAAATAATGCTGCTTTTTTATTTCAAATTACTGTGGAGCAACACCCACATATCAAAATTTTTTGGGCTCAGTCTGTAACGATAGGGGGTAATGATGTAACCACTGCAACAGAACATCCTCTTCATTTTATCAGTTTGGACAGTTAGTTAAGACAGGGGTTTTTAGGGGGTACGCAGGACAAATATGCACAAATAAAAATGAAAGAGAAAATAATGACCTTAAATATTTTGAACGGTATTACATATTCTCTAGACCACCTTGTATAATTATTTAATCTTTGTTTAGCAGCTCAAAGCGAATGGCTAATGGGGGGGGGGGGGGGGGGGGGGGGGACGACACATACACACAATCTACCACGTCCACATTTTCCAGCTGTACATATGCACAGTTTCGATTGCGTGGATTTCCGCTCTGATATATAGGTGAACCAGAGCGGTCTGTGCTGCTCATGATCTTTGTTGTTTTCAAGTTGTCATATCAGTGAAGCAGAGTGTTCTACATTTTTTTAGAAAAACAAAGGAACACACAAAAGTCAGAAACTGCAAAGCGACAAAGTTAGAGTCTCTTTGGATCATTTTTCGTTAGTAATTAATCATAGTTTTATCTTGAGGTTAATGTTTTCGATACTGTACATTTTAAACGGCACACAATTATACTGAGGTGGGAAGTAAATATTAATTTGATAAACATTTACAGTGCAGACTATGTTGTATTTTTAATAATGACTTTTCCCAATAGAAAGCGAAAGATTCCTAAACACTACCTTTTAATTCTTTGCATCCAAGTTCTCAGAATGAAGCCTACTGTTTGATTTTCTGTCTCAGGAATTTGTCAGTCCCAGACTGTTATGTAAAATTAGATATTAAATAAATGGGAGAGAAAAGAACCGTGTTAACCAGATTATTCTGCCTTTTATTGCAACTGTGGTACCATTCACTGAGCAGAAATTGTAAAGGGTACTTTAGCTGAAACCTCCTGACAGAAGGGGTACAGTTTCAAAAAAAGGTTGAAAACCGAGTTAAAAGAAGCAAATTCTTACCGAGAAATAGCCAATCGAGTGTGTTTTAAGACATGCAGTGCCCATCCACTGATCTCTTAGCAGAGCTCAAAACTTAATGATGAGAAGACGGTGCCTGCAATTTGTGTTTTGTGGACTGCATATTAACAGAAATGAACACAAAGGAAACATGAAAGGTGGGTAAGACACCATTGCAAAAGTTAAGTGGCATCTAAGGGACTTTTTAATTGTATTTTTTTTTTAAATGGGAATAAATTGAATACATAAAACCAAAATCCCTACAACACTATCAAAGTGAGGAGACGGCAACATCTTTACAATACTGTTTAAAATAAAATTACAAAAATAATACAAATGCCTGTAGCATCTTAGACTTGGTTATAAAGTAGTGAATAGACTTTTTGATTATCTGCGTTTACCTTGACTGATACGATAGATAATAGCTGCTGTTACTTATTTGTTTTAGTAAATTAATGGGAAGGCAGTGATGAAAAGTTACAGTGCCTAGTTCTTGCTGATATTTGCATGTATTTGTTTCATTTACTGACAATCATACATTTGCTAGCAATCATTGTTTAGTAGGGCGGTTTATATTAACTATGATGTCACTTATTTAATAGCTTACTCGGATAATCTAACGCATGGCAGTTTTCAGAACTTGAGATGTCAGTGTTCATTAGTTAGTTCTAATGAACACAGTGGCTCACTGATGGACAAACTGTGAAAAAAAACAAAACAATAAAACGCACCCATATCACCTTAAACTCTGTGAACTCGATAATGACGGTATAGAAAAATGGTTGCAGTTTCAAATCCGTGGCAGTTTACGGTAAAACCGGTATACCGTGACATCCCCAGTGCCCAGTGAGATCAGAGCAGACACCTGCGGTACTGGCCTTTGTCCACCAGAGGCCAGTAGCTCACTAACATCTGCTCTCGAGTTTCTGGGTGTAAAAGAAAAAGCTGGCTTGGTCACGGGATCGGACGATGCCCACTGAACCTTCAGATCTCCTGAGCTGTGTGGGGAACTGCTGTAGTGAGAAGAAAAAATAATAATAATTGGACATTCCAATTTGGAGCTGAAAATATGGGGTAAAATAATGACGCACACTAAAAAATTTTATTTTTATTTTTGAAATGCACTAAACTTGTAGCAGCTGACAGCACACACCCAGCTTGGTCAACTGCAGCTGTGAAGATATTGTATATAAATGATATGTATGCAACAAGGCCCGAGAGGTTGTCTGTATATGTCGAATATACGGACGCTTCCAACAACTGAGAAGACTATATATTTGACGTATACTGCATTTATAATCCAGGTCAAACAGTGGATTTGAAAATAAATAAATGTTTAGGGTCTTTTTTTTTTATTTTTTAATTAAATATCCTAACGACAACAAAGTATTCCCATTTATAACTTTGAACTACACACTAGGTTAAGTAAACTAATTTAAACATGCAAAATTAAGAATCTTTATTTTTGATATAGTGTACATAGCCATTGAGAAAATACACCAGGGGGCGGAGCTGAGACAGCACAGAGGTTTTTTTGCAAGACACTGAGCAGAACAGATGGAAAGAATAAAAATAAAATTCAAAACGCTGTGTGAACAGGATGGCTTTGCAGGGGTGACGTCAGACCAGAAATACAGACGCCAAACAATGAGGAATGGCGGTGACCCTGTGACGCTACGGCGTCCAGAGTTTTATTAAATAATAATAACAAACAAAAAGATTTAAACAAAACACAGAAAACAAAGGGCGCGTTGGCCAAAACAGACAAACACAACAGACTAACAATAAACAAAAAGTTAATGAACAGACAAACAAACACGGTGAGTGAAATAAATTATTTACTTCTCTTTGTTTTTTCTCCTTCTCCCCACCCATTCTCCACTCACCAAACACACAACCCCAAGTGAGTGAAAACATGCAGCTTTTATGCAGCTGTAACGAGACTCGATTGCTATTCAATCATTCAATTGGAGTCTCGGTACAACTGCACGCGAATTAATAAAAGTACAATTCCCTGTGCTCACATATTATTTTACCTGCACGTGAAGTGCTGTGCAATCCTCGTGCCTAAATACAAATATATATTTTAAACACTTGTGCTCGTAACCCATATTTATATCCCGTGAATTTTATACATCAACATCAACATTAACACACTACATACAACATAAAACACTAATAAACACAAAGGGGCGGGACACTCCGCCACACGCTGTCTTGGATTTCAATCATTTTTTAAGTTCTATGTCGGAGTGGGGTGGATAACATGCAGACGTGTCTGTGTTGATTTCTGTACCATTTACAAACCGCTAAAAATACATTATTTGAAGTGACGTAGTCGGTATGAGTGTGTATACAGATTCCCCAGTTTGTTTTCATTTAGACTGTGGCGTTTTCTAGCAGAGACTAATGTAATTTTAAATTTTATATTCTCCGTCTGCATTTCTCACACTTCTAATAAATACCTTAGTATTTTATAAAGATGTTCATTTTGCACAGTTGAAACCATTTGCTTTTTGTTTCAGCCAGTCCTGAAAAACAGCGATTATTTTGTTTTATGGTATATTTTTCCATTTTGCTATCTTCCAGTTCATTTTATTGTTCTTCATCTAAATGTCTACTTACTACTTTGGGGATTTATTTTCTGGTAACTGGTCACTCTGTTTTATACTGTGCATCTGTAACTGTAAACAAGATGGCTACCGGTACTTAATGCTGCGAGACATATGTGACAAGGCGCCAACTCCAACTCTGTATCTATTCAATTATATAGACAGCTGGAACCTTGTTCGACCAATCACATCGTTTGATTCACGTTCCATTGCCAGACCTGCATTATAAAGGAGAGACACACATCAGCTATGACCAAAAGTTCTGCAGAATTTTAGGATGGAGACAATTAAATTTAAACCCAACAACACCACACACACCCACACACTGAACATAACTTAGATATTTTATTTAACATCATGTGATAAAATTACAAAATGACATCGCAAAAATGTATACTAGAAGCCACAATGGTATTTCCTGTTAGATTTTGAAATTTTGGTCTGTTTTTTCAATAAGTACATGAAAAATTACAAAGCGGTATGTAATTCAATATGTTCACGTAACATTACTCAGCAGGTTTCATTCAACCTTATGAAGCAAAATCTGTTAATTCTATAGGGCAATGCAAAACTTTTGGCCATAGCTGTATACCAGAAGGAAAACGGTTCCATGTTCAATAAATAAATGTACTGTACTGTAATGTAGGAAGCATTCATATTTTAAACATTGTACCTTTTTACATGGCAGAGTAATTATATTTAAATGACCAACTCTTTTCAAGTCTCATTAACTTCAGTGGCTATACTGCAACCATTATTGTGAAACACAAAGTGCTCCAAGGCAAGTTATTTGAACAGTTTGTATTTAACCTCCAGACACCTTGCCTCCCACAGCAACCAATTTCAGTATTCAATTCAATAAGCCTACAAGCATGTTTTTTTTTTCTCTTTTGTTCTATACAATGACACTGCAATAAAAAAGGACTTTCTTTTCAATTCCAGTTCCCATGATCCATCAGATTCATCTATACAATTACAGAACTTCCACGACACAAAGCAAGGAAACAAGATAGCCTCTTCCGCACCTGGGCAGCACTTAGAAAGGTCAGAACTGACGTATCTAGGGGGCTCTCTTCAACTTCAAACATGTCAATAATTTGCCAACTGAACTTCAGGATAAAGCTGACTTTTTACAAGTGATGGATCCAGATATTTTAGTTTTCTTTACCATTTTGATTGAACATCTTTTTACAACCTCTCCCTATAGTAGTTTAATACATTTAACCTCTGTATGCACTGTGCCGTGCAGTCCAACTGCAACCTTGACGACATCTCTTTATGAGCCCCTTCAAATCATATCCCGCTGTATTGATGACTAAAATTACTTTAAAATCAATAGTCACCGTATTTACCCTTTTCCCTCTCCTACCATGCCATGGAATAAACTGCAACTTCACATCAACAAGTGTGAGTATGGAAGAGGAAAGTGAAAAAACATTCCAGTTTCTTGTGGGCTCCACTGGCATTTGGCAGCACTGATGCTTTAAGTCTTTTCTACAGGAAAGGTATGGTGAATGGTCCAGATAAACTGTGTGCCTGCCATTTTTACGTATAAAAAATTTGAAATACTCACTAAATCTAAATTTAGTGTGTAAAAATACACAAAGCAGTTTTGCTGCACAGCTCGTCTGCCTCTACTAAAACTTCCACTGATAACTACATCTCCCAGAAAACAATGTATTCAGTTGCTAGGAAACTATATACAAGAAAAACCAACCCAACAAGCGTTATCCAGTCTTTGGCTAGACCTGATATCTTTGCAGCCAATCACAATAAGAAGAAGAAAATTTGCCAGGAAGCTGCACAGGTTGAAGCTTAAACACCCCAGTCTACAAATCTAGCTGGAACCATCGTCAGAGGCAAGTGCTAAAAAAAAGTGGCTACAATATTAAAAAAAACTGTTTGATAACTTATCCTACCCCATTGGCCCCACTTAATGCCTACCCCATTACCTTTACTTTGAGATTACTTGTAAATTGGTACTTTTGTGGCAATTGTGATGTAATCATCTTTATACTTATATTATATATATATATATATATATATATATATATATATATATATATATATATATATATATATATATACACACACACACACACACACACACACACACATTTTATTGTAATGAACACTTCTGCACAGTATACATATTTACTTCTGGAATATATATTCATTGTTTTATGAATAAATGATTAAGAAAACTGAAAAAAATTAATTTCGGCTGCATTACAGTAATGAGATTTCAAGACATTAAAAACATAAAAAATATTAACAAGAGAAAAAAAATCCTCTTTATTGCAAGCAAAGTATTGCCTTTCTGTACAATGGTACATACATTGTGATTTAACAACCTTCTGAACTTCAGATTTGAATCTAGTCTTCCAGAGTTGAAAGTCTAGACCCACTGTCCCACCCTGACAGTAGGACCAATTCTTAAGATCATTCAAGACACCACATCTTACAGTACCCTTGTGTTGTAAAGTTATGTGACCAATAACACAGTAACACCACATTGTTCTAATGTTTTACCACCGAGGCACCATTGATGTCTAATTTCTTTGTATTGTTTTCAAACAGTTGATGCAGCAATGTCATTTCACACAATACCGTATTGAACTGCCCCTGTCATTTCATTAATCAAATACACTCAAACAGCCTTTAGTTTCCAGCTAAGTTATTAGCTAATCACCAGATCATTATCATACATTTAGAAAAACTACAGTATGACAAATTCAGAAAGCTGTGCCTCAAGGTAATGAAGAGCAGTACCTATAGGACATGCAAAGTCAAAGTAATTTACTGCTATAGTTGTAGAGAACAGCACTGAACAACAAATATTGAAACAGCAAAATGATACAGCCTGATCATTTCACTTTCGAACAAAAGTTTACACACCCTAGACTTTATATGTGAGCCCACACCCACGCCAGACACACATACAGTACTGCGTGCCTTGCATGACCTGAACTGCAGACCACTGACCTCTGACCCTCAGTAATACATCTTACAATAGAAACGTATGATCCTTTTGGGTAAACTACTGTACTGTGCATTCCTGTGATAACTGGATAATGGGGAACTACAGTACAGCTTCTGAATGTCCACTGTAGATCCGATACTGTATCTGTACAATAGCTGTGGTTTAGACATATCATGGTTTAGACATATCACAACCACTTGAGGGAGTGATGCAGACATGGGACCAAAGCCACACACAGTTGCTGCACGTATTCAAGCAATGTGACATTGTGTTCCTAACCCTCCTCCCTCCCCTTTCCCCAGTTGTGAAATCACTGGCGTACGTGACAGAGAGCTCAAACACAAGACAGCGGCTGGCATTGTCATATTAATGACTAACTTCACTGCGCTGGAACACAAACTACATGGTTGAGTTTATGGTACAGAATAAAGTACAGTACATTTTCCAAGAGATCATCCTCATGGCTCACTTTAAAACCCTGTCCAAAAAAACAAACACAAAGGTTAAATATACAGTACCTTTTAGAAGTGAAATTTTAGTTCAGGCTAGACTGTACTGTACTTGCAGAAAAACACACACACACAAATGATAGTATTACTGTACAAGAGAAACATTTTTAAGAATCAAAAAGTAGGGGTCATGTTTAGCTCAAAGCTGTTCAGCCAAAATTTGGCTTACTGTAAATATACTGTGCTTTAACATTTACCTTAATTAACCTCCTTTTGGCCAACTACATCAATCCATTACAACATACAGTACCAGTTCTGTATTTAAGACCAAATGATTAATTCTGCCCATAACAGTGTTTTTTGCATTAAGAAACATGGAAGTTTCGAGAAATGTTTCAAAGGCAGTATGAATTCCTGTCCGATGAGGACAGGTTTCATTCTATCACTCAGAACAATTTGTTCTGAACAGTACACTGCCTGCTAGACGTTAGTCACACATGCATTTCAGAACTAAATGTCAGACACCCAAGCCATGGCAATGTTTATAAAAAATATAATGTTTTAACTCCAGTTTGTGTCGTGCTTCAAGTTGTTTCTGCCAAATTAAACGCTTCCCTTTGGTCTTTCAACTACAGTACACTGGATTAAGAATGCATTGTTCAAGGCATCCATACTCATACAATATATGGCAGCAGTTTATTTGTAGTACTTCTAGTTTGAATTTGACATGATTGTGTTATATAATGTATCCATTTGTTTTCCCAAACTAGAAATTAGGAAAACACTGTAAGCAAACATCCAGTATTCCACGAATTTGCTATTAAAATGATTTAAAAGTACTCCATACACTATTATTGATTATTACCACAAACCTTGGTCTTGCTGTTATTCGTCTCATATCAATGTGTGACAAATGGAGGGCTCTGAACCTTTTTTTTGCAAAATGAGTGACAAAACAATTATTCAGAAAAAAAAAATGCTTTCAAAAGATAAACTGATCTCTGTAGGAAATTAAATAAAAGGTAATTGGATGGCTGGTTTGCAGTAAGACTATGAGCCCTTGCCAAAGACAAGAGAAGGCATGCGGTAATGTTTTGATTCAATTTGGCCATTTAAAGCAGATCTGCTTGACAGACCAGATGCTTGCGAGAAGATTTTGCTTTGGAACAAGTTGTTGTACAGTATTTGCACATGGAGTTCAGTGTATATTATATGGATGCGCTCCTGGGGAGTCTAAAAAAGTTCACAGAGTACTGTCTGCCACGCTTGAGGAGGGCCGAATAACATACAAACCACTGCTGGAGCCCAGTGAGTGTGAAATAACCGCAGCACTTCATGAATGTTCATGGTGTAATCTAATATAACAAACACCATGCATGGAGGTTATAATATGTATAACCCTAAATTAAAAATTTAATTCAGAGAATTGTCCTTACTGCACTAGAACAAGCTCCATCTGCTTAGCAACAGTGCAATACACCCAGTCATTCTGTCATTAATTTGAATGAATGCAAGACAGATTCCAAAAGAAGATCTGCAGCACACTGTAGAATATGAAACAAGTTACTCCCTGCTACTATAAACCTCTCAACACATGTATAAATTAGTACACAGTAAATGGCTCCCGCATGCCTGTTCATGATTGACAACCATGTAATCCACCTACTTCTTAGAGCATCTCTGGAGCACTGCCCTGACCTGGTTTACTAGATGATCCATTTCCTCAAAATGTTTACTCTCAATGCAGTAAAACAAAACTGTACCAATATATCATTGCTTTCTTTCCTCCGTTTGACTGCCGTCATCAGCTCTTGTGTTTTCCAAACAGCTTCCGCACCATCTGCCCAGCATTCACAAGAGCTGTACTGGTCACAGTGTTCCAGTCTGGACACAGCCCATTTCCTTATCCTTGAGCTAAACAGGAAATATATTGCAAGTAAAAAAAAAAAAAAAAAAAAAAAAAACACACCACACAATGTTAATCTTGTAAGTATTACAAGAAACAGTACTTGTATGCTGTCTTAAATGTGGACAGCATTTTCAAACACAGGGTACAGTATCCATGATATTTTTTAGCATGGTGTGAAATGCCATCCTGCCTAACATATGCTAGGCATTAAATCGTTTAAAGACAGGGCACGGTTTGCTTTAAAAACTGGAATCACTATCTTTTGTGAATTAGTGAACAGATTCTTGAAGTTCTGCAAGACAGCTGCAGCAGACAAACAGTATAGTGTACTGTAAGCACAGTAGACCAGATATCCTTTTTGTGCCCTTTTAATACAGTATATAAAATACAGTACTTAAATATAAAGTATTTTAAATGTGCAAAAGCAGCATCATTTCAATGTAAATGACCACTAACTGAGCACACAGAATACCCTCTGCTTGCAGAGAAGGCTGATCCTTTCAAAGCACTCTTGGAGACAAAAAGTAGTGCAAAAGTCTTTATTTCACCTACAGTGCAGATGCCGTTCTAATTTCTTTACAGTTAAAGCAAGATTTATTTTCACACCAAACACACAAGACTTCAGGGAGAACATCAATCCCCCAACGTTCCCCCAAAAAACAACAATTAATGAACTGGCTCAGTTGGAATCTCAAAGTCTGAGGTACTGTGGGTGCACTGCTGCTGCAATATGAAAAAAAAAAAAAAAAAAAACAACATATCACCCACCCACACAGTACCTATCCGACGGAGCCTTTCCCTGTCTCCTGCAATTTTAATTAGGCCCCTGTAGTGTTTTTACATGGAGACTGAATAACTGAAGATTCTGATACTTAAATCATATCTTTTACAGAGAACATTAGTTATTATTAACCTTAATTTCTTTGTCGTGTTTTGTATTTGGACGACTGCAGAACTACTGTAGAACAAGGCTTGGGATCTGCAACAAGTACTGTACATGAGTTGTACTATAGCTTTTTAATAGAGGTAATTGTACGCAAATATGACGGTTAAAATCTCTTCAACGGGGACAGTTCTGAATTAGTTCTAATATGCTTTGCATCTTTTTGTGCAGTATATTGTGTGATCATTATTGTTATTGAAATAACCCATGACAGGACATGCATTCCCTTTTTTCTAGTTTCAGTCACTCAATGTTCACATATAGTTCCGAACTACAGTCACAAATAACTACGGTTCTTCGTTTTTAATGGCTAGGCTAAAGCTGCCTGAACTTATGTATTATATTATATTAAGACTGGAGTGTCACAGTGGTGACAACGTGAGATAATTCTGCTGCTCGCGGCTACCTGCTCAGGTTTGTATCTCCTACTGGAGGAGTTAAAGCTCTCTGTTTACAGTCATGATGAATCATGTGGAACTTGATACATAAAAACTAGGTGACATTAGCCAAAAACCAAAAAAAAAGGATTTTGCCAGGAGATACATAAGTTATTAAGGATTTTTTAGGATGTATCACTGTTTTAAGTTTAACAGTGTAAAATTAGTAGGCTGTCTAAAATCACACGTAGAGCCATAACGAAAATAGTAATGAATGTTCTTTTAATTTCAGCTTCCATTGCTCGGAAGGCTTTGTTCTAAACGCAGTTTCCCGCCGGTTTCTTTAAAACAAAACACAGTATGATCCTACAATCCCCCTGTGACACACGGCAAGAATTTCCAAGATTGGCCCCGTTACAGCAGCCTTGAGGTGAATAAGTGGAACCTGTTTATGCCCGAAGCCCCTAGATTATTTATTCATATAACAATGTGAAAAAGCTTTGACGTGTCTTTACCAGGTCTAGAGAACAAATAAGGACACAAACTGGTATGCAATATTTCATGAAAGGTGCAATTTAATATTCAGGATATCTTTATAGTCAATGCTACAGCACATGCATTGAGAAGGCATTAAAAAAATATTAGGGTAGATATAAAGAGCTGATAAAATGAGATAATGTAGCTTAAAATATAACTGAACTGTACTGTAGCTGACTATATTTCAGTACTGTATTGCCGTTCCATTTATTGTCACTCATATAATCCCATTGTGTTCCACTTATTTCATGGCAAGAAGAAAGAAAAAAAATAAAAAACAGTTGGCACTTACAGTACTTGGGTTAAACAGTTTAACAGCATACAGGTTTTGTTTGTCCATAGTCCTGCCTTTTTTCAAAGGTACTGTACATGCAACAGAAATTACATAGGCTCCATCTAGTAAACACCAAAGATAACATTCTTTATATTCCCCATATTGTGCAGTTACAGTATACTGTATGAATTTAAAAGAAAAAAAAAAGTAAATTTGCCTACTTTTTTTAATGGTGGATGCTATAAGCCATTTACATATTAAAAACATGCAGCTGCCACATGATGTCTTAGTGCCCCAGCCTCCCCCACACACAGAGAGCATATGAAGGTATTTAATTTAAAAGGCATAAACACACAAACACAATGCACCTAAAGGGAAGATTTCCAATTTATCTTCTGTGCCTCTTACACACAAACATCAATCAATTGTGCAATTCAATTTTTCCAAGACGCCCCCTTGTTCAATCGGCTGCTATGATGCTTCCTCTACAAATCTAATGTAATCAATGTAATACAGCCAAATTAGTCTTGTACTGCAAACCCACACATAAGGTACCTGCTGCCAAGGTAAAACTAACTGTAATGTAGAGATTACAATCACCTCAAAGCTTTTTACTGTATCAACTTTAAATATATAGTTTACTCAGTTAAATTAATTCAGACCACATATAGTTCATACCATAATTATATATTATATATATATATATATATATATATATATATATATATATATATATATATATATATATATAATATTATACAAACAAGGTAATCATTGACACACAAGTATTTTTGCTTGTAAATAACATTATGCACCTGTCAACACTGAGAAGCAGACTAAAGGAGTGCCATGCAGTAAACACACATAATTATTCCACAAGCTGCTTACCTGCTCACACTCTGCGTCTGAAACAAAGTAAAAGAACAGAGAAGAGACTGCTGATCCCCAGCTAGGAGTGACTCATTGGCGAAGAGATGCTTAGAATTAGCCTAGCATGCACACTGACATCATCACTTAAGACTGGGGTGCAGAGGATACTATGGTAACCGTTCCACGCACTAACAGTCAAGAGCCCGTAATTGTTTTAACAACTTCCTGGGGCTTCAGCTATTGGACTTATAGCTTATATTTATATTTATATTATTATTATTGTATGTGATGAAGACACATTTGTAATGAACCTACAGTGCGGCTCATTTTGTTTACATTTATGACAATGTCTCCCTGAAATAGTATAATAATAATAATAATAATAATAATAATAATAATAATAATAATAATAATAATAATAATATTGTATGTTTTGCTATTGATTCTGCTCTGCATCTCAATGCACTTATCAACAATGAAGTGTTTCACCCCTACTTTAAATATATTTTTACATTTTAACTAGATCTAAAATACAGTGCTAATAATTTATTTAAAACAATGATACTCAACATACAGTACTGCATGTTCTAAAAAATGCAAAACAAGCCTTTTTTATAAATAGACCCATCATGCAGCATCTATTGTAGCCTTTGGGATTGGTTTAATCATTAATCCAGTAGGATCTGTCTGTTAAGACAAAGGTAATAAATGTGTGCTTCAGGAACTCAAATACTGCCGTCACAGGCTGGCAACCAAATCACTTCTTACCATGATCCTCAATACAAGGATCACAATCAATACATCAATACACGACAAGGCAGGCTGTACAGCAGTGACACGCACGCATTTGTTTTAACATCAACTCAAAATGCTTCTGGTTATTTGTTTGATTTTTTTTTTTTTTTTTTGCTGAATTAATTTGCAGAAACTGGCATAGAATTTCGAGAGCAATAATATCATCTAGCTACTGTAGTTCTTGAACAATACAAATGTTTCGTAATTTGAATAATGTACATTTAAGAAGAATATATTCCAAAGGTCATCTGAGAACATTAACAGAAACAGATTGTCAAGGCTGCATTGAAACCTGTACATGTCAGTTTTCAGCCTCTGGATACAAAACATTTGACAGAGTTCCAAATACTTTGTAAAAGCATTAAAAGATGTTTAGAGGGTTTACATACATAATTAAAAAAAAAAAAAAAAAAAAAAAGAAAACTGTACCTGTCATTCACTTCCATTAATATACTGTAGCTCTTTCTCAAATCCATTTTAATGCATTTGCAAACATGGAATTACTTGTACAGTACTGTATGTCTTTGTGCCTTGGAACTGTATGATCCACTGCTAGTGTGCCAGTCCAAGCAATTCATTTCCAACTTCATATCCACATAAAACTGACAATATGTAGACTTTAATGCAGCCTATAAGATCAGTTATTGTTCAGTTTCTGCCACTGATCCAAAAAGATCTAAACCAATTTTTGGAAAGGTAATAAAATGACCTTTTCAGTGTATTCTTCTTGAATGTGCATTACTTCAATTATGAAACCGTTTTATTGTGCAAGCAGTTCACTAGTTAGATGATAGTATTGCTCTAAATATTATATGCCAGTTTCTACAAATTAATTTTGCAAATAAATAAATACCCCTAAGCATTCTGAATCGGTGTCAAAGTTACTGCTGTGCAACACGTCTTGCTTTCTGGAAGTTTGTCATACGTTTGCCATTTCTATTACTACTGTATACTTAGGTTACTTCACTTTTTTCATTAACTTGAAGTTCTATCCACCCTTTAAATAACTTTACTATCACTACCCATCCAGCTGCTGTACAGCACTGTACTTCCAATGGCTGGCATGCTTTTACCCCAAAGACATCAAGCGAAATGACCCAGGTACAGTACTGCATGCAATTTGAGAGATGCGTTTAAACAAGTGTAGTACAGTAAAACCTGTCTAATCCATTATTATTATTATTATTATTATTTATTATTATTATTATTATTATTATTATTATTATTATATCAGATATCATTTGTTATAATAAAATTAATTCATTCTTGTTGTTACTTGTTCTTTAAAACCCTACCTAGTGGATGGAAGCAACAGGTCAGATTTATTGAATAGTTTATTCTAGAACCCATTTAGGCTTACTCAACTCCCACATTCTTTTTTAAAAATATAATAAAAGAAATATGCAAACATTCACATATCCCAATGAATGCTCATCTTGGGCTACCTGGGGTACTGTACTGCAGTGCAAGATTATGTTCATCTAATAATGTTCTAATGTACATTTAGCATTGAATTGTCACATTTTGTTGCTCAGCCAATAGGTGAACAAGATCAAAACTAAGGGCAAGACTACACAGAGGCATAAATACAGAGAAAAGAAAACATTTGTACTGGTACCCAACATATTAGTAGTGCATCCCTTGTGCCTTGATTAAAGTACATCTATTAAAGTAAGTATAGTCTTTGGTGGCTTTGATGATGAATATGTTTCTTTAGCATTCTATCAAAATATGCCTTTAATATTATAATTAAGCTATTGAAACTGTAAGAGATTAGTTCCTCAGATATATTTGAAGATATATATATCATCAGGCCTGGGGTCAACCAATTGTGCAAACATTCAAACATAATTAAAATGACTAATTTAAAACCATCTAACCACCGCAAGAAACTTACAGTATTTAGCAGTACAGTTACAGTATATCCAGCTGTAAGAAATGCACTGTAACAAACAGTGTACTGTAAGTTAGCATATCTTTAACATGCATTTTAGTAATATACAGAGCCAGGAAATAAGCAACAGAGAGGTGGAGTTTGGGGGAGCTGAGCGAATGGTCTCGCTCAGCATAAGTCAGGAAATAAAAAGGTTGCAACAAACAAAAACACAGGACACGGCACTTTTGCCAAAATAAATAGACAAACAAAACGGACTACACAGACAAAAGACGGTGAGCTTCTATTTTTCTTACAATTATCACTATTACCTCTGTCTCCAATCCCGTTCTCCACTCACCGAACACACAACCCAGAGTGAGTGAAAACATGCTGCTTTTATGCAGCTGTACTGAGACTTGATTGCTAATCAATCATTCAATTGGAGTCGCGGTACAACTGCACGTGAATTAATAAAGTGCAATTCCCCGTGCTCACATACTATTACTTTTTACTTGCACGTGAAGTGCTGTGCAATCCTCGTGCCTAAATACAAATATACATTTTAAAACACTCGTGTTATACAGACCAGTTTATATCCCGTGTACAAATGACTATGCACCAACACTAACAACACACAACATATAATACACACAGGGGCGGGCACTTTGCCACAAGGCCATATACTGTATCTACAAGCATCACTTTGCTTCTGTAAAGCTTTGCTTGCAATTTCTGGTATTCTTTTCTCGGGAATACCATCTTCAAAAAATTGCTGCCTATAGAAATGCAATATGAAGCAATAAGTGTCAACTACTGTAGCCCCTGCACTGCTGTAGTTACAATACCTTCCAAGCAAACCAGTGATGTGGGACCTCCAACACACAGGCTTACATGGGTAAACAACTCTTAATAGAAGGATCTGTGCCTGAAAACACACAAGCGCATTCCTCCCACACACTATTAGACGTGATATGCTGAGAATGAGTCATTTTTGTGTTCATCAACTTCAGTGTCTGAAGAGATGGCAGAATAAAGAAAACCAGCTCTTCTAACTCACTCCCATATATTTGTAATTACTACCTGAACATGGAAACATTTTAATATATTAAAAAGACATTATAAGGAAATAGCTCATGCTACATTGAGCTTGCTGCTCGTTCCCTTGCACTTCGTGCTGAAAGCTGGCTTGCCGCTTTTCACGGAATCAGTTAGCTCCTAAATCGTAGCCTTTTTTCTATTTCTTATACTCTCCAGCCCCCGCACGCTACGCATGTCAGGCTGTTTCTCTTTCTGTCTGTCGGTTGTCGTCTGTGAGTTGACTGCTGGTAAGCAGTATTATTAAAAGAGTGTGTGTGTGTTTTTCACCCCCTTTTTTACTTGGGAGAGCGCTGTTACTCCATCGGGGCTAGGCCTGCTTTGTCCCTGTTGTCGAGTTAGTCCATCAGCCGCCTGCGGGCTGCCGGGCGGGCTGCCGGGCGGGCCTTGTTGTTTTGATTGTGCTGCGCGTCCCTGAGCATGCGCAAAGGACTAGCTGCAGCGCGGCTGCTTACAGCCGAACCGGGGCTGCGTACTGCGTACTCCTCACTGGGGCCTGCCCTTCTGTTGAGTTGAGATATACTTCAGGCTGCGTTGGCCTACCACCACGTGTGTTGGGCCTTACAATCGAACAGATAGTGTGCTCTCCCCCATCTGTACTGCTGTATTATTATTACTGTATTATTGTATTGTGTTTTTCTGTATTGCTGAAGTCAATCGCCCAACGCGGCTTCGGCCCTGTCCCCCTGTTGTACGCTATGTGCTGCCCAGGTGAGTGACAACGCGGTTAGGGTAGGCACTATTGCATAGCTGCCCCGCTGTGTGTGCTCGGCCCGTGCTACTTCGGTACCACGGTGCATACAGTGCTCACTGACTCACAGTACCCGATACAGGCAGTGTGCTGACGAGCTTCTGGAGAGGCAGCAGGTCCCGACGGCTCCGCCCTCACCCCCAGTGCCACTGACAGTCGCTGTACCACCCTCTGATCTCCCCGTGGGAGAACAGGGCAAGCAGGAAGACCAGGCACTATGTTCGGACAAGGACGTGCTTTCCAGCGTCTATCAGCTGCATGACATGGCTCCTCGGCCCCAGCCATTCCCCACCTTCCCTGAATTTACGGATCTAGTATTTGTTTTCCCATAAACTATGTTTGGTGGCCATCTTCGAATTGAAAGGGAACGTTAGTTTACCTACCGTAAACCTGGTTCCCTGAAAGAGAAGATGGCCACCAACCATGAGGTCGCATCAGTCTTCATCACTGTCTCGTCGCGAAAAGAGACAGATCCTTCCCTGCGTTACGACTATATTCCCTCGGTAGGCGGGACCGAATAGGTCATTGAGGGAAGGGGCCTATCGGCAGCTTTGATAGAAAGAGCTCAGTGACACCTACCAATAGGGAGGCGTATATCCCATAAATGATGTTTGGTGGCCAACTTCTCTTTCAGGGAACCAGGTTTACGGCAGGTCAACACAGCCTGGTAAATTATCATCACTAATCTTGACATAACATTCTGACACGGATACAAAATTTGAGCTATCAGATTGAAAAGGAAATCTTCATGACATGTTTGTGACTTATTCAGCCAGACAGATGCCTCCAGATTCTGAAACTCTCAATAACTTGTGGTAAAGAATGTCTGAACCAAGTTTCTTCACACGACTAAGCGCTTCTTTGTAAAACTGGAAGTGTTACTACTGACAGAGTGTGCCTCGACAGTAATCCGATAAATTATACATAAAAAAATGTGAGGGACAGAGGAATGCTTGCCTCAACTATATAGGCTGGGTTATAAATGCAAGTAATTTTAGCCACAAATGTTAGCTTCTCTCAGGTACAGCCAGAAGCATGCATTTACTGCTACTTTGCAATTGATCTTGTCATTTAAGCATTATAGGGGCACTTATTGCAATTGTTTAAATAATTAGGGTATGATATAAATGGATGAATATGCTGTGCCCAAAATTACTTGCATAAAACCAAATAAAGTAACTGATGTGTCTGTCAATGTGGGTTATTAAACCTATTGCCACAGCTAAACAAATGGATTACTGTACTTTGATGTTACTGAATATCTTAGAAGTACTTAGATATCACGCATTGCTAATCAATATATAAGCAAGCAGTGTTACCGTAAAGCGCAACATTTTAGCAATGTTGTACTTGAATTAATATGAAGTTCTTATTGTAAATGAAAGTCTGGAGCATTCATGCAATTCAACATTTTAACTGGATAATCGACACGTTGCAGAAGCTCAGTCTGCTCAAAATCATTCATATCAAAGGCGAAGGCTGACATCGTTTATTACCATGCCATTATTTTACTAAACTATCACCGAAGCCTTCAGCTGTCAGGCTTTCTTTACACAGCGTAGATTAAAACACAACTAAACTTCCAGATTCAACCTGTGGTTAAGTCAGAATCCATCCACAAACAGATATACATTCTGTACACAAACCATCGTTAAATCGTATAGATTCAGAAGAATTGATTCCACTGAACTCGATTGAATTTGGCATTTCATTTATAAACTCGGTACATTCAGTTTTTGGATCCAAAATAATTAGATTCAAAAGCCAGGATCGTGTAATTTCGCAATGTAAACGCAGTACATAATGCAAATCGCTGTTCGGTAAAGAGTAGATTTAAAGTGGAATTTTAAAAACAAAGTCGTGTTGAGAGTTGACGTGCACTCCAACACGGACTCAAAAGTTAGCCATTTGAAAAATGTTAACCAAGTAATAATAACCAATCCTAACCATTACACAGTACCCGCAAACCACAGAAACAACTGTCAACACGTAACTACTAACTAACAGACAATGTGTTGTGTTTTGTGCTGTTCGTTTTTATTTATATACCGGGATCAACATTCAAATAATCAAGAGTTAAAAAGTTGCGAAACAGCTCAGAAGTTTAGTTTCAAATCAGAAAACAATTAGGTTGTATCTGTTAGACTTCATTAAGCAAAAACTTTTTTTTTTAAATGTTATTTTATTTTTTAACTTCACTTACCTTCACTGTTGTGTATTCTTTTCCATTAAATTCCACTCTGTAAGCCCAGCTATGTGTCTCTGTCTTTCCATGTTAAACAGGTAGGCTGGTCTAATCGTTCATAGGAGCAAGTCGATTGAACTGGGTGGAGCTCCGAGTCATCGATCGTGAGGAGACGGTTCAAGGTCTTTAACGCGTTGTGGTTGAAAAAATGACAAACAATTTACTTGTTTTTTTTTTACAAGTACTGTATGGGGATGTATTTGAACAGCTTTTTACCTTCAGATGTTTGACAGGTCATAGCCCAAAAGGTCCTATCGGGAGTAAAGGCCCTTACCTCTTTGTGAACTATACATAAAATATACACTTGGACTTACCCAGACAGACAGAGTGGAACATAATAGTTTCATTAATGGTGTTTTAGTAGCACACATATCATGTCTCGCCCATTTGGTGTGAGACAAACATTTTGGGAGCTTTTTTGACAGCATAATCTCACTTCTAAAAGAAAGGAAATTACTTTAAACAAGCATTCCCAAATCTCACTGCCATTTTTTCAAACCTCACTCATTTGGATGCAATTCTGAGAATTTACCAAACATACTGTGCATGTTTCCAAGGTTTAGTTCTTTAAAGTTATCTGGTATCCATTAAACCTATATAGAACCAATTACAGTAGTTCCACTGGCTTCATGAATCAGAGGTGGCTATTTGAGTTTTTTTTTTTTTGTTCCCCATGCTTTTTTGATTTCAACCCCATCACTGTTCTTTTTGTACACAAAGATAGGTAACACGTACAGATAGGCCACTGTGGTGGAGCTGGGATTTGAACTGGGGAATCTCCTGGTTATAAGGCTGTTTCTTTAACCAATGGACCACACAACCTACTACAGTTGCATTTCTGGGCCTCCTGAACTGATGTTCTTTGAGAGAAAGGGCTTATGGAAGAACTTTTTGCAAACGACACAAAAGTGGAGTGAATTGGTACATTTGGGAGACAGTTACAATAAGTGTGGATTGTGGGCAATGTACATATAAGATCTGTCCCAGTCCTACCTCTTCACCTGTAATCAACTCAGTGGTGTACAACACTGATAGCTTTATTATCACCCTCCCTGTACACCTTATAGTTATCCAGTTGGATTCAGTTAACACAGAATGTGTATAAAAATGAATACCGGTATACATATTGTATCACTTTAAATCATTTGGAAACATGCTGAAAAAAATAAATAAATAAAGCATTAAGCAATCGCATTGTATTAGGTAGAAAATGTTGAAAGAAGTTGCAGAAACGAGTAACTGTCAGCTATGAAATTTCACCCACAATATTACGTTTGTATTACAGATTACACCCAATTTTTCTAGAACCCTAACATGAATCTTAACCGAGTTGATAGCATTTAAAAATGTGAAAACTTTAGCTTTGCATACTTTTAGTTTGTTGCAATTCACCCAAAGATTATTAAAAACAGGAATTTTGAGTGTCTACCACAGCACATGGCAAATTACGTTTAATATAGAGAAATGTAAGGTACTGCACGCAGGCAATACAAATGTACGTTATAAATACCATGTGGGAGATAGTGAAATTGAAGAAGGAACCTGTGAAAAAGATTTAAGAGTTTATGTTGACTCAATGTGGGGAATCTATAAAAAAGGCCAGCAAAATACGTAGATATATATAGTGAAAAGTGTTGAATTTAAATCAAGGGAAGTAATGTTAAAACTGTACAATGCATTAGTAAGACCTTATCTAGAATATTGTGTCCAGTTCTGATCACCTCTTACAAAATGGTATTGCTGCTCTGGAAAGAGTGCAAACAGGCAAAAAAAAAAATCAATTTATTCAGTCTGGAACAAAGAAGACTTTGTGGTGATCTGATTCAAGCATTCAAAAACATTATAAAAGGTATCGACAGTGTCAACGCAGGGGACTTTTTCAACCTGAAAAAAAAAAACAAGAACCAGGGGTCACAAATGGAGATTAGGTAAAGGGGCATTCAGAACAGAAAATAGGAGACACTTTTTTGCATAGAGAATTGTGGGATTCTGGTACCAACTCCCCAATGTTGTTGAGGCTGACACCCTGGGATCCTTCAAGAATCTGCTTGATGAGATTCTGGGCTCAATAAGCTACTAACAACCAAACAAGCAAGATGGGCAGAATGGTCTTACCTTTTTATAATGTCTATGTAACAGGTAGTCTGTCGTTACAGATTTTCTAATATTCATTTTGGGAGAATTCACATAGGTGTCAAAATAGACCCTTAAAGGTTAGCCTTAGTGTAAAGTTAAGTTAATGTCCACAGACAGTTTTGGACTTGGGAAGACAGCAGTAGGTTATGTGATTACTGACCTTTTTATGAAATGTTGGCAGCATTAGACAAGTAAAACTTTAACATGTTGTTCAGGAGATGAGCGCTGCTGTTCTGAATAATTCACTCGTTAACCATGAGGGCACACAGTGGGTGGAAAACTACAGTCTGAATACCACCTGCATCATCTCTTAATCTCATCACGGAATTGCTTCCAAGCAACAAGGTTTTGTAGGGATTCATTAAAACCTGCCATGTTGGCCGTGTAAATGTTGAAGGATCACTTTGCATTTGGGTATCATCCCTAACTGCATTACTGTATACACAATTATTTTTCATTCTTTAAACCTGAATGCATTTGTGTGCACAGAACAATGTTGAAAAACATAGAGATTTAAAGGGACAATTGGAAAGAAATGCCACCATTTATTATAAAAAAAATTAGATTTTTGATGATCTTATAACGTCTATGCCCTGTATCCATGGAGATATTCAGCTGAAACAGAATGAAAGGTATAGCCTCAAGATCACTGGGCTATTCTCTGTATTTGAAGTATTATGGTTTTTCTTGTATTTACTACATCTTGTAAAGCGCTTTGTGATGGTGTTCCACTATGAAAGGCGCTATATAAAATAAAGATTGATTGATTGCTTGATTGATTGATTGATTGACTGATTGATTGATTGATTGATTGATTGATTGATTGACATGTCACAGGACTAAAAAAATAAAATTAAATTAAATAAAAAAATTTAAAGCAAACTAGTAGAGTAAAATTATTTAACAAACGTTTCTTTTATCTATATGAAGTTCTATATGAAGTTTTTCATAGATATTTACGTTTTCATTTCTTTGTTTAAACACTTTGTTCCTGCAATCCTGATGCTACTTTTTTATATTAGGTATACCTATATGAAATGTTTTCTGAGCTCACAATTAGGAAATGTTTCCATCTGCTGGTAAAATGGTAGATTACTTGGTAAGGTTATATAGGTTATATATATATACAGAGTGATGGTGCGTTGATGTGGTAAATTTACTTTCTGATCACCCTGTATATATGTTACGGGCAAACCTTGAAACTGGGCAATTCACAGATTGCTGGGTCAAAGTCCGAAATTAATGCCAAAGGTCTTTTGTTCTGGGTTTTGCCCGGGTAGATGAGTGCCCACAATCTCAAAGATCTTTCATTTGATGTGTTCAAGGGACAGAGACAGAGTTACTTTTAAGCCAGTTTAAAGACAGCTAAAATGGTTTAAAAGCAGTGTGGACAAGGCCTAAGTTTTGTTTTAATACACACACAGTTGCTGTGCATTAGGTTACCGAACTGAATTAATACCAGAACTTGCTACTTGTTATGAACAGGATTATCTAGTGTGGCTGTCGCTGCCTTTTGCAACCAAACTGTGTGTGTACTTAAACCATATGAAGAGCAAAAAGTGAACTCGCAACCGCATTTAGGCGGTGTGCGTATGAGTTGTCTCCAACCAGACGAACCTGCCTGGAAGTCGACACATTGTCAGATAACATGACTCACGCTCAGCCATTTACCCTTTGTGCAGCTACTGTACAGATAATAAACTTAATAAATGTGTGTCAAATCATTTTTTCTTTTAAGTTTCTTTAAATATGACTATATATTTTACAACTACAGGCTGGATTCGTGACCCCTGATTGGCAGTGATATTGGACTACGTATTGAATTAATTAAGCTGACAACATTCCAATTTCACTAAATAAGTTTTTCATCATCAATGGCAAATCTCCAAGGATAGTATTTGAATATGAATGAAGTACAGAAGATAACACATCCATTTTTTATCCAGTTAACAGAACATTGACATCCACGAATGGGCTTTAGGATAATAGTAGATAAGTGATATTTCCTAGAAGTGGGTGATATCGCCTCATTGAGATATAAGATTATACAGAAAGACACCAACTAGGAATAGGTGTTTGGACTTTTATATAGTCACAGTAATGAATAAAATAAATGTTATATTCATGAAAATGTTCGAATTGTAAGCAGTTTTGTTTAGCATACTACCATTGTACATCGACAGCAGCACTATGAATTCCTAAAATAAATCTAATAGTACTTCTATTACAATGCCTGTCTTAAATTATTGTTATAATTAGTATGTGCCATACTTTATTATTTACAAGCATGCAGACTGTGCTTTTCTCCCTGGCATGGTACTCTCTTTATTTACAAAATTAAATATAAATGATGCTGTGGTGGGGCTGAGGTCCTGCACTTGTAAATGCAGCTGACGGGAGATCAAGCCAGTCACGCTCCCGTCAGCAGCGTTACCTTGTGTCTAGCACTGACAGCGCCACTGCTGGAGGTTCCCTCTCAACTGACATCAGCAGTAAGCCTGGACCTTGCACTGTTGCGTGGACCGTCCTCCAGAGAGGATCCCAAAGAAGAAACAAAGGGCTTTGGGGTAGGCCAGGGGTTAAACGGGCACCCCCTTACAGAAGCCCAGTGAACAGAAAGGAGCTAATGTTGGGGCCAGCTGGCAATAGACGTCAGGCTGTGAGAGTGGTTAAGAGCAGCCCTGTCAATCTGGTATTAGTATTTTTGTTTAATAAGAAGCAAGGCTGCTAGGTTCTTTAAAGAAAATAAATAATAGATGAAGTTTTTGTACAACACCCCTCAGTAATGAATGATACAACTGTTTATACAAGCAATGATTAATGTTGTAAATCATGCAATGCTGAAGACATGGCAATGATTACTGATGTACAATCAAGAGGTCACTTTGATGGTCTTGTTTGTCTATTAAAATGCATTTTAGAAACTAGACTCTCTTTACATTAAAATCTTGTACTAGATATTATTATTGGCCACAGATGGTCGTCAGCTATAGTTAGATGCCCTCGTCAGTTTACGATAGATCAGTTAGAGGATTATTTCTAAGAGGTCTGTTTTAAAACTTCTTAACTAAGTGGTGCTTTTTAGCTTTAGAGAGAGCATATGGTGTCAGCCCATGAGAGCTGTGATTACAGTGTGTCTTAATGAGGACTTTTGCAAAGAAATGTGTATCTATCCCATGGAACTGCACAAATACATCAATTGAAATAGAATTTCTATTGTTTCCAGGTGTGTTCTGATATCAATATTAATAAAAAAAGTATAAACAATTAGTTTTCAGACTAGACTTTAGCACTTAATATACAGGGTGATTAGAAAGTAAGTTTACCACATGAGATATGGTGCGTTGATGTGACCTGGGCTTTCTGATGCTAAGTAACTACCAATAGTGTGTTTTGGCTTTTTATTCTTTATTGTTAACTTTTGATCTGGCTAAGTGTTACCCATTACCCTCATTAAACCTCTGGGAGAGTTCCCTCTGGGCCTAAACTCAACCATAACTATAGCTGTGAGATATACACGCCCATAAAGCAGCGTAAATTATGTTTAGCTGCCGTAAAGTCTGATTTTACCGGTCGCTAAAAATGTGCGATATGTAAAGAATTGTGTTAACCTGGTGTTCTACCTATTATCACATCTGCACTTTGCCATCATTAATCCATTAAAATTATATTGAAATGCATTCGAATTGGGCGAGATCAGGATACTAAGCGGGCGCAAATATTATGGGATGTAAGGATTTTCTCAGAAAACTTTTCTTTTTTTTTTTCCTGTGAGCCAAGAGGACTTTGCTGTCCTTCACCTGACATTTACTTTTTTTTGCTTTCTATTTTTGTGTTCCACAAATGTCAAACAGCGACTATTGCTCTCTGTACAGCTAACTACATCTGTGGCTACTAAATAGATAGATGCATTCTTTGAGACCGTCATTATCAAAATTGTAGAGCATTATTTGCATTGCTCTTAAGCTTACATAGAGCGCAGTGCAAAATAATTGCCTGGCCACAATGCAATTTGAATTTTGCATCCGCAAATATTTGCTGCGGCTATGCTTGCATCACTCGCATAGTGTGATGTGTAGTTTGGCAAGGATGGGGTTAAAATCTCATCCATGTGCAACAAATGGTCAGGCTCAAATTGGATAACTGATTGCCAATTTAAGTAGACCACATGTGTTAAAGGAGCCAGTTCCTTTTATCCTGCACAGCACAGATTCCAAAAGCCCTAGTTTTGTGTTTGCCTTGTATGTTTTGTTTGTTTAACTGTTTAACTGTTTTGTTTTGTTGTAAATAAGTGTACAAAAAACACTTGAAACTGTAATATCCTGTCTACTAACTATACTATTCCTACTGATGGCCATCGTCCAGATACCATACCACAAGCTATTCCCTAAATCTGAACTGTTTTGCATTGCTAATAATTACTATACATACAGTAGGTCTCAAATGTGCAATTTTGAAAGAAACATATGTTATAACAAAATGTATTTTCTTTTTAACTGGAACTACACCAGGATACAGAATGTTCTGTTTCAGAACTCTCAGAACATCTATTACTCTTACACTTCCTGGGTCATTTCATCCCAGTAGTGTCTTCCTGGTCAAAGCATGTAACTGGATGAATACATGTCAGCCAATTGGGGAATCAGATGTATGGTTAATGAAGATCAAAAAAGTGCAACACTATCTAAAAGCATAGCTTTGCAAACTGAGATTTTTCACTTAGTGTTGTACCAGATAGCGGGCCATATTCACAAAGCATTTACCACTGTGTTAATTTACCACCAGTTTTGGTGCTAAAAGGCTTCAAATAAATAACATAGAACTAGCAAGAAACAATTAAGGTACATTTCTTGCTAGTTCTATAACATCAGCAGTTTATTTCATTATTTATTTTACAAAAAGAGGTGCACACTCAGCTAGTGGGTAAATGCTTTGTAAATATAGCTCATCGCTTTTATTAAATACAAACACAAGTTCACTATACCTTGCATTTCTTTTAAAACCTTCTCAGCATAAATATAATATAGTAATTCAAAATGACATAAAACCTGCAAAGAAAGCATTTTTTTCTTCTTTTAATTAAGTTTCATAATAATAATAACAATAATAATAATGTGATTATTATTTTTAATGGGGGGGGGGGGGGGGGGGGGGGTTGTAGATGTGAATCCATCTGGCAGGCAGCTGCTATTTTAGATTCCCTGTGGCTCTCCATGCAGCAATCTGTCTTATTCCTGCCCTGGAGAGACCCTCCTCCAGGGATTGTAACTGTAATTCAAAGGCCTAACTATTCGATCCAATTCCTAGGCTTTCTGTAAGGCTGCCAGTTGAACTATTCATTTGCACCAGTGGAGATGTGGACACATGTCCCCTAGTACTGTAGCTGTGCTGGGATCACCTGAATCCATTTCAAATACGAGCTGAACAAACATTGGAAATTATTCCCTGTTATGATTACCTTGCGCCCGATTCTAACCAGTCAGGCAAAGACTTGAAAAAAAAAAAAAAAAAAAAAAAATTCCCATTATAGGTTAAAACTTTATTAAGTCAATTTCTATCCTCAAATTGAACTATTAAAACTAATGTTAAACCTGGAATCAACCAAAGATGGTTACAAACCTGACAGTTTTATTCAGTAAGCATGTGTAGCTATAATACATCAATGGTTTAAAAAATAAATACATGAAAACATTTCAAACGTTAAACTTGAAACTCGGTACCTAATTACAGTATATTGCATACCTACACCCAGACTGTCACATGTCAATTATTACTCCCATTACTCCCAGTATGACCCATGATTCTAATTAACACCATCTAAGATGGTTCTGTCTATTACTATACAATGTGCTGGTTTGTTCTCTTGTGTGTGTTTTTTAGGTGATAAAACCATTTCCAGAATAATGAATAGTAAGATGTTCTTTTTTTTTTTTTTTTAAGTGTGAGTAAATAAGCAGATCTGTTGTTAGTCATTCAGTGGGCAACTAGAAAACAAAAACAACAACAAATAAATATTCCCATGATAAAGCATTTATTCTTTAGCATGCTACCTTTTAACATGATTTGTTTATATTTGTTGATAATTGATTTGGCAAAATATTAGGAGCTTTCTTTAAACTGTAGAATTTAGGAGGTTTGTTTTGGTGTATGTTGAGAGGGTTCTAGTAAGGGGTTGTAGAGCCAGATGTGGGTTACTTAGGGAAACTGTGAAGTTCTGCCTAAACTTGACAATACTAAATAAATCAATTGACTCAAGGTGGTAGAGCTAAAGTGTGAACTCACACCGCCAAGCCTGCCAGTGACTATTTGAGAATCTGCACTAATGAAGGAAATGCAGCATAAAATGTAGTACAGATAAAAAAAAAAAGGATATACACCGTCTGAATATGTGGGTTCAAATCTTTTCCCCCCCAGAAAGCTGTGCACCATGCTGGCAAAGTTAACAAATATTATAGCTGATACTACAAAATGACATACTGGCCATCTATCTCAATAGCAATGTAATTCGATCAGTGGTATTGCTAGTATAGATTTATTTAATCAATTGCAAATATATTTTAGATTATCAAAGATTCTACTGTTTTAAAATGTATGCTGTACAATATAGAAAGTGATATAATATGTAAATATATTGATACAGTACATATATTCTACAATGAGCCATATTTAAAGTACATTTACCATGCTAATTTTGATAATTGTTTAAGTAAAACCTAAAACAAACTGCTTATCGTACAGATCTAAAAAGACGACAACATTCCCTATAGGACCCCCTAAATTAATCTCAGTTATTTATTTGAAGCATGTTAATATCAATGTTTTGCCTTCTTTTTTGTTGTTGTTGTTGATTTTGTTTAACATGTTACAGCTTATATTCTTTTTTATATGAAAATCTGAATGGCATTAGGGTTGAGACACACTAAAAAAAATAGTTTAATCGTAATTAGTCTTCCTTGCCACCAGAGGGCCGAGCAGAAGGCAAAGGAAAATGTTTTAGCTTCTCTGGTTTGATCGTAAATGTCACATGAGCCAATACAGCCAACAAGAAAATAGGGTAGCCATGTTTAGAGACATTGTTTGAAAACATAAAACCTATTGTCTGTGGTTTTTGGTCTGATGCAGGTAATTGTGATTTTAATTGTTTGATAAAGTGATTTGTACTATCATTTTGTGATTTTATATTGTACTATTTATTACAGCATTCACAAACCTATTAGTTGAAGTGTTTGTTTTCTTGAGTTGTACTTGTCTAGTGTCTTACAAGTTTTATCTTTACATTCAGTTGTTGTCCTTATGAATTGTTACAAGTTATTATTTTCATTAGTTTGAACTGCAGTGTCTTAATATGCAGTTGTACAATCCGGATATATTTTAGGGTTTTTAAAAGGATGCCCTGTGTTCAGTTTATTGCATGAGTTTTTGCTGCCAGCCTATACTGCACACAGCTAATAGGTTGTTGTGATCTTTTTTTTATGATACTGATAACTGTAATATTGGGGGGGGGGGGTTGTCTAGGTATGCAATATACTGTAATTAGGTACCGAGTTTCAAGTTTAATCTTTGAAGTGTTTTCATGTAGTTATTTTTTTAAAAACATTGATGTATAATAGCTACACATCATTACTGAATACAACTGTCAGGTTAATAACCATCTTCGGTTGATTCCAGGTTTAATAATTCCATTTAGGGGCTACAAATTGGCTTGATCAGGTTTAAACCTATAATCAGAACCCTTTTCATTTCCCTAAAAAAATGTTTTCCAAGTCTTTGACTGACCAGTTTGAATTGTGCACAGGTGCTTTCCTGATATGGTTAGATGTACAGTAAACAGGGAAGCTAGTTTTGTATCTACAGTGTGCTATTTTACAAAGACTAACACAATTTCTTTCTTTCTTACCTTTTTTTTTTTTTTTTTTTTTTTAACTAAATGGCTGACAGTTTCCACTATTATACACGTGAAGTATTGCAATAATTTAACGAAGTGGAAAAAGTGACTCTGAATAAATACGATTTGGTGGAAGCTAAGTTGCTTGAGCTTCATTATGTCAGTTCTTTCAGCTGCAACTCAACTTGTTGCAGTGCAACTTCATTTAATAATAGAAGAACAAGGAGGGGTAGAGGGGGAGGAGGAAGAGGTGGAGGAAGCAATGAGGGACACTGCAAGACCACTTCTGCGCCAAGAAGTCACCCGCCGCCGGCTTCGCAGGCCGAGAGTCTTCAAGCCGAGGACAAATTTCCTGGACATGTCAGACCAAGAAATTCTAAAGAGATTTCGCCTTGACAAAGCTGCCATTCTGGAACTTGGTGACATTTTAAAGTGGGATTTGGAGAGTCGAACCCGCAGATGCCACGCTGTACCTCACCATTTAAAGCTCTTGGGAGCATTATCCTTTTATGCCAATGGGTCATTTCAAAGGCTTAGTGGTGACCAACTTGGACTAAGTCAATCCACCATCTCCAGGGCAGTATGTCAGGTCACTGATGCTTTGGTCAAGAAGGTGACTGATTATATTTCCCTTCCTTTGACCTCTCAGCAGCAGCTTAAAATACAAAAAGAATTTTCTGACATTGCTGGCTTCCCCAGGGTACTTGGTGCAATTGATTGCACTCACGTGGCAATCCGGGCACCTTCTCAAGATGCTGACCTGTATATTGGTCAAAAGAAATCACATTCCGTCAACATGCAGGTGATTTGTGATGCATCCGGCATTATCTGGAATGTTTGTGCGAAATTCCCTGGTTCATTTCAGGATTCTTATATCTTGTCTGAATCCTCGATATACAAGATCTTCGAAGGCAATGATGCCCCAGATGGCATTTTATTGGGTAAATATACAATCTGTCTATAATATTTGCTGAATACAGTTTAACATTGTGAGTCTTTATATCTGATCAGCAAAACCGTCATAACGGCTCCAGATTGTGGCTAAAATGGTAGACAATTTTGCCAACTGTCTTTTTGAGTTTAGGCACTATTGGTGCCTGTAACCCAATGATAATGCTTATTCCTTCAAAAATATGTCAATATTTGTGAATGCACAATGTAAAAATAAAACAAACATATCACTTGCTTCAAACTAAAGTGTGAAACGGGCGGTTACAATCTTACTCTTAGGCTAAGGTTTTGTCTGGAGCCCTACATTGCAGGTCCTCCTGTGTGCACTGTCCACGTTTATCTAGAAAGGTATTTATATATTTCTTTGGAAAAGACAAAGTGTCTTTTTCCTGTCTGGACCAAAAAATATTGACACACACTTACATTTTGAGGTTGTCTGTTTCACAAATGTGTTGAATTGTCTGGATTATTTGTTGTGTATAAATATGTCTATCTATATATATTTTTTTAGGTGATGCAAGCTACAGTATTAAACCTTGGCTCATGACTCCCATTGCCAATCCCCGGACCCAAGCAGAACAGAAATATAATGAAGCGCATTCCTCTACTTGGAAAGTCATCAAGCGAACCCTTGGTTTATTAAAGACAAGGTTTTGCTGTCTTGATCAATCTAAAGGTGTGCTACAGTATAACCCTGAGATGGTGTGTAAAATCTTTGTGGCATGTTGTATGCTTCACAACATTGCAGTCCGTCGGCAGTTAATAAACAACCAGGACGGAATCCATGCTGAGAAGGCGGAGGGTTTAGATTCACAGGAGGATGCTCCAGGCCCTGTATCTGAACTGAATACTGATGAGGATGGCTACAGAGTTCGTAACCAACTTATTAACAAATGGTACTCCTAATTATGTAGGCCCTGGAAAAACTTATCAGAAAGGAGATGTCTATACAAGCATTGTCAATGACACGCATTCATTTCTGGCTTCCATTACCGACCTTCATTCTAGACATGACCCAAACATAAACATTTCATCCCGATTGCTTGGCATGTGACTTGTTGCAGGAAAGTATGAGCATTTTGTACATTCCTTTCCTTCCCCCACCCAGTGTGTTTTGCACCTGCTTACTCTGGAGTAGACTGAAAATAGTAATATAAATGTGTTGCATGTAATGTTGAACGGGTTAACTATCACCTATACTCTTGGTATGCGAGGAAGGATAAACTAAACACTAACAGACTGAGGACAAGGGGACCTTTGATGCCATAATAAAGAATTTCTTTTCTTAAGGGTTCACTGTGCCTTTGCTGTAACATTTATTTTTGTAGTCCTTGTAAATTAATTGTTTTCTTTATAGTTTAGGGACATGAGGTGTTATGTACTATATGTTTCTTGCAGACCATTTTCATACTAATTTAGAATGAGTTCTACAGTTGGATACAATAATAAAGTAAACCTGAAGTGCAAAGTTAGCTCTTTCATTAAAACACTACAATTTTACTAGTATTACAATATCTTTGATTAATCAATTGTTGCCTGGTTTTCTTTTTAATCCTTACTGAAGCTGTTCAATCTCTCTCTCTCTCTCTCTCTCTCTCTCTCTCTCTCTCTCTCTCTCTCTCTCTATATATATATATATATATATAATGTGGATTATTACAGAATGAATTAGAAATTCATGTTTATACATTTGTAAAGGGGGGTGTTAAGTGACGGTGATGCATTACTGAAAGTTACAATGGTATGTGAGGAGGAGGGGAGGGGATAATGTATACACCAGCCGATCAGCTCCTAGAAGATGATAACACAGATGTGCCTATGCAAGACCTAAAAGTGTGAAGCAGGCCAGATAAATGATTTCTTTCTTGCTAAGGCTGTTGGAACACAAACCTTCTCATTTGGATTTCTAATGTGACGCGTGACTGTCGTTTACTTGAACGAATAAAGCACTGAATTCACACTGCCACACTACAAGGATAAGAAGGTCAGATGTTTAGTACAGGTATTTGGCATGTTGATCCATAAATACTCGTTCATAAATTGGTAGCTACTGTATGTGAAACCACTAATACCGGTGGTTGAAGGGTAGTATCCACTAAAAGGATGCCCTGTTGTGCTTGTCATCAGTATTCATTACTAGGTATAATTCAGCCCTTACAGTAGTAAATCTTGGGGTAGATAAAACTGCTAAGCAATTTCTGGTGAACTTTTATTTAATTTTTAATGGTTATTTGATTCAATACTACTATTGAATTAAATGTACCAATTGCTCCTTCCAAGTATTTTAGTACTAGCCTTCTGCCACATCCCTGCATTCTACTTCAAAAGGTCACGTTAAGTTTTACTGAGAGATTAAATATATCTGTTGGTGTCTGGAAAAGCAGCAATCTGCTGATTTTCTTCTTGGACTCACTCTTTCTCAGTAGCCAGTTGCTGTTTTTTCAACGACTTAACATGTTTTCCTTCATATGACTTACTAAAATTTAAGCATTCAAATATCTGGAAGAAACAGTGAATGAACATTTAATTTAGCTCATTAGTAGCATTAAATACAGTTATCAACAAAATGAAATACACGTTTACAATTTTTTATATAGGGCCATGTACAATACTCAAACAAAATATATTGTATGTAAGATGTCACTTACACATAATTCTCCTAAGGTTACGTTTATGTATTTTTAACTTTCACTTGCTAGGGAATACTAAAATGAACTTTTTACACAATTGTTGTTGTTTATTTATTTTCAAAAAAAATGTTTTTGACACAAACAGAAGTGAAGATAGCTGCAGCAGTCTTGCAACACTCTTAACTACTTCTATGTCTTTATACTGGGGCAACTGGTTATGCAGCTGCCAGGGGCAGTGTAGGGACTACAAAGTAGACCTCGTGGTTCCAGTAATTTCTGCAAACCGGTAGACAATTGTTGCTTAATTAAGTAATTGGCTACCCTTTAAAAAGAGGACAGGCGCAGTTAGTCGGAGAAAAAAAATCTTTGAGTAAGTCTGTGTGAACAAAGACCTGTTTTTTTGTTGTTGTTTTGTTGTTTCACTTCAACTCTGACTGAACTCATCTGTTTTTCTTGCAGATAAACGGCTTTGCCATCTTGTGGTTAGCTATGGCTCGTGAAGTAAAAGTGTAGTTATATCTTCAAAAGAAGGTTTGGAGGGGGGGTTGTTGCTTGTTTATTTTTATTGCATATTAAAAGAAAAAAAAAACAACAAATAACCACAAGGGTTAAGCACAAATGGTTTTGAAGTTCAAAGACGACACAAATTTCTGCTGTGTTTTGAGGGTAACTCCCACACACCCCTCTTCGACTATATATATATATAGATATATATATATATATTATATATATATATAATATATAATGCCGTCATACCGTTATCCATATAAATATATCCATCCAACATTTAGGTAAATATACTTAAATCCATACATAATAATAGTGCAGCAATATAAAAGTTACACTAAAACCTACTAAGACAAGAAAGCCATTTTATAACTAACTACACTTTTTTTACTATACTGTGCATGTATCATAGTTTAGCATGGTTTGCCATGTTTTTTTGTTTTTTTTTGCTTTTATGTTACCTTTCTGTTTTAAAATGTTTACCTATGATTTACCATGCTTTCACTATGGTTTATTACACATTGCTATTATTTTTACTGTGGGAAACACTTAAAACCTATTAAATGATCTTGAAGTGATCACACTTTCTATTGATGCAGTCTGTATGTGCAGTTTTTGTAACACATACAACACAATCAGCTCCACCTATATTGAGCTTTATATATTAACTTACTGAGATTACAACTGCTTGGAGAGCCCTTGCTGTTTGGGTGTTTTCCATGCATGTGATTTCAACTTTGTAGGCTCCTCCTACTTCATAGTCCTCAAATAGCAAGGATTATCAAATCAACTTTGTATTGGAGCAACAGAGCTCTATAACCTTTAATTAATCAAAATAAAACACATTTATTAAAAATGAAATAAAAAAAAATTAAAATCCCAACATAATGTATTCAGAGAAATCCCATGAGTGACACTACATTTTTGTCCCCAGAGCCTGAAGACGATATCAATGTATGTATTTATGTTTACTAGCAAATATTATTTCCCTCCTAGATGTTGGTTATATGATGAGTGTACTGGGTGCTGCATTTGGATACATTGTGGGTGTGCAGTTACTGAATATCTATGTTGATGTGGATCAACTACAAGAGTAAGGGTTGAGGGACTCTCTCCACCCTGATCCTCTCTAGTGTCAGGGGTAATAGCGGTAGCGGAGGGAATGCACACAAGAGCCCCTGTGGCCAGGGGAGAGCTAGTGCGTCTACTCCCAGGGGACCCCCGTCTCTCTCCATAGAGAACCAAAGGGGGCAATGAGTGGACTCGGCTGAGGCGAAGAGGTTGACTTGTGCCGTACGAAACCTCTCCCTAATCTGTTTCACAACCTGAGGGTGCAGTCTCCACTCCGAGCTGTCTGGTGCTCCTCTGGCCAGGAGGTCTTGCTTCTTTGTTGTCCATACCGGAGAGCTGCACCGCCCTGATGGAACGCAAGTTTCTGTGCATCCAAGATAGGAGTCTGTGTGCTGAGTGATGAAGGCCCGGTGAGCACAGGCTGCCTTGGTGGTTTATGTAGGCTACCTCTGTCGTGTTGTCCGTCTGGACCAGCATGTGTTTGTGTGCTAACTGCTGGCGAAAATGAGATAATGCCAGGGCTACTGCTTGCAGTTCTTGGGCATTTATATGCATTTGCTGCCAATGTGATCACTTCACTTCTGTGAGGGGAGCCGAGGGGAGATCCGAGGCACAGATTGCTGGGGCGGAGCCACCACTCCAATGTCTTCCGGCATTGTCTGGACAATCGCACCAGCTGGTATCGATCGCGGACCGGGTGCAACTTGAGCGTATTTACCCAGGCTTGAAGCGGGCACATTCTCAGCAGCCCTAGGGGAAAGATTCTCGAGGCGGCTGCCATCAGCCCCAACAAACTTTTAAATATTCTGACCTGTAGAAGAGCATCCTCTTTAAATTGGGATAATCTCAAAGTTCTGTTTGATCCCCAGGAACACGGACTGAGATGGTATGAAGTTGCTCTTCTGTTGATGTATGGAGAGCCTTAACTTTGTCACATAATCTATGACCTGTTTGGTGTTCGCCTCGGTGCATGCTTTGGGACGCGCGCAAACTAGCCAATCGTGCAGGTAGTTTAAGATCTGAATACCCCGCAGCTTGAGTGGAGCCAGTGCTGCATCTACGCACTTGGAAAATGTATGGGGCGCCAACGAGAGGCCAAACGGCAGCACGCAGAATTCGGATGCGTTGCCTTGAAAGGCGAAGTGTAGATCTTTTGTGTGCGCGGGACGGATTGGGACATGGAAGTAGGCGTCTTGCAGGTTGATCGATGTGAACCAGATGCCCGGCTGGACGATCTGGAGGATATGCTTTGATGTTAACATGTTGAACGTCCTCTGTTTGAGGAACATGTTGAGGACCTTGAGGTCCCTCTTTGGCACCAGGAAGTACCTGGAGTAGAAGCCACTGAGATCGTTTAGGTATACCAAGCACACAGTGTTTTTCTGTTGAAGATTGGCGATCTGTTGAAGGAGAATCGCACACACTTGTTCTAGGTGGTAAAGAGCACACCCTTGAAGGGTGGCAGGCCTAAACGGAATTGCAGACCATAACTGTGTGTCTCATAGTCAATAGCACCCAGGAGTCCTGGATGCAACCTTGCCATGAGCTGTGTCCAGTGGTCAGTCCGTTTGTGAGGGGGGAAGGTGGCAGTCGAGGGAGAATGAGCTCGGTGCCAAGCAGTCAGTGCAGAGTCAATCGGAGCCGAGGGAGAGTGCGCTTGGTGCTGAGCAGTCGGTGCAGAGTCAATCAGAGCCAAGGGAGAGCGCGTTCGGTGTCGAGCAGTTGGTGCAGAGACAATCGGAGCCGAGGGAGAGCGCGTTCGGTGCTGAGCAGTTGGTGCAGAGTCAATCAGAGCCAAGGGAGAGCGCCTTCATGCCGAGCAGTTGGTGCAGAGTCAATTGGAGCCGAGGGAGAGCGCGCTCAGTGCCGAGCAGTTGGTGCAGAGTCAATCGGAGCCGAGCAATTGGTGCAGAGTCAATTGGAGCTGAGGGAGAGCACGCTCGTTGCCGAGCTGTCGGTGCAGAGTCAATCGGAGCTGAGGGAGAGCGCACTCGTTGTCGAGCTGTCGGTGCAGAGTCAATCGGAGCCAAGGGAGAGTTCGCTCGGTGCCGAGCAGTCGGTGCAGAGTCAATCGGAGCAGAGGGAGAGCGGTCTCGGTGCTGAGCTGTTGGTGCAGAGTCAATCGGAGCCGAGGGAGAGCGCAGTCGTGCAGAGTCAATCGGAGCTGAGGGAGAGTGTGCTCGGTGCCGAGCAGTCGGTGCAGAGTCAATCGGAGCCGAGGGAGCGCGCGCTCGGTGCCGAGCAGTCGGTGCAGAGTCAATCGGAGATGAGGGAGAGCGCGCTCGGTGCCGAGCAGTCGGTGCAGTCAATTGGAGCCGAGGGAAAGTGCGCTCGGTGCCGAGCTGTTGGTGCAGAGTCAATCGGAGCTGAGGGAGAGTGCGCTCGGTGCCAAGCAATTGGTGCAGACTCAATCAGAGTTGAGGGAGAGCGCGCTCGGTGCCGAGCAGTCGGTGCAGAGTCAATCGGAGCCGAGCAGTCGGTGCAGAGTCAATCGGAGCTGAGCTGTTGGTGCAGAGTCAATCGGAGCCAAGGGAGAGTGCGCTCAGTGCCGAGTTAAATCGACGTCGTGGTCGGCACCGAGGAAGAGCATGGTATATGCCGGGCTGTTATAGCCCAGTCAATCAGCGCCGGTGTTGAGGATGAGCACAGCAGCGCTAGGAGAGCCCGAGGCAGAGAAGGGCGCGTAGACCCCAGCTGGATGGTAGCTGAAGCGGAGTAAATAGGGGTAGAGGACGGTGCCGTGAGCCTGTGGGGTCACCCTACAACACCACAGTAGCTCCAGAAACGGTATTTTAACTACACAAGGCAGTAGTACAGAATTAAAAGCTGAGGTCCAATCTCAATAGAGGGGTCGAAACCAACTCTAATCAGTAGAATCTACCTAAGCAAGACTAAGGCAATTAGCAATCTCAAAAACACCCTTATTAATGTAGCTTACCATTAGAAATCCAATTTGTAGGTTGAAACCGTACAAATGAGCCAATTTCCAGCACAAACAAAGCACAGGGCAATCTGCGTGTTGTCTCAGTGAGGTGAGAGAGAAAATGGTGATATACTATTGTGAGGATGACCCTCTTCAGCAGGAGGTGGGAGGGACATCCTCCTCATAGCAGGGCCCTAATAGGGTGGCTTTTTTTTTTTTATATATGCTTAGTGATTGACAGATCAGAGAGGCTCTTCCCATTCAGTAATGGTTGTCATTCCACTTGGAAGGGAATTAAAATTTGCCAGTACAGTGTTTGGTCACTGTAAGAGAGAGAGAATGAATTCTAGTTAAGAATCTTCCTCCTGACCTGTGAAGGTGCTGTGTAACATGAACAGTGTGGCCCAGACTGGATGATTTGGCAGTTCATTCCAGGGTCAGACGGAAGCCAGCCGTCCAAGAAGGGTCAGTCTAATAACGTGCTAAATAATGTTCTTTTCAAGCAGTTTCATGAAGATTACCACTTTAGAAATGTAACTGTGACATACAGGTTGACGGCTTCCTTTATTTACCTCCATCATTTGTGTCTCAAAAGTCCTTTTGCAAGTTTAATTAAATATATGCAAAATAGTGTGACGTATGTATCCTTGTCTCCTCTATATCCCCCCATCGGGGAATAAAAGCACAAATACATCACTTAGGGAGGGAATACATGTACAAATACATGTCAGGGAGACAATGTTTTTATAAGTTAGATACAATATGTGTATGGTTTTCACTGTTCCAAACTCGCAACTTTTATTTCATTTTCACAAGAAACCGTAGGAGAAGCTGAAGACTTCACTCTTACAGCCCATTACCTTATTATTGCTTATTTTGCTTTTGCATTTGCAAGTGATGTCTATAGAAACGCTGTGAGCTCATCCTGCTTATGCAGCACCACAGGAGGCACACTGATTTCCATAATAGTAAATACACTTGTCCCTGTTGTGTAATTGCTTACGTTAGCTCTGGAGCACCAGCCCTGTCATCCAGAGAGCTGTTAAGGAGGACTTTGTGTTCCTGCTAGCCAAATATAGGTCACCCTTAAGAAGAAATTTGTCATCCACATTTGCATTTTCACACAAAAAATGCACTGCTGATGAGAAAATAAAATGACATACAAGATATCCCAGAATTGTTAAATTGGTTATTTGCTAAGCCATTTAAGTTGAGGTTACTTCCCAAAATGAGACTACATCCTAAAACTCTTTACATTGACTCAAGCATTAAAGAAGTATGCATTCTGCAAATGTATTTAGAGGTTTTTTTAATGTGTCTGTCAATATTTAAAGCCCTCGTATTTTTGCTTGGAAAGGATGTTTGTTAATTGCTGGAGCAGCAATTGGACAAGTACTTGGAGGGCTGGTGGTTTCTAAATTCAAAATGAAACGCAAGCAGACCATTAGGCTGGCTGTAGCCATAACTTCACTGATGTTTTTGCTTGTTTTATCTAAACGTGACAACCCTGAATTGGCTGGAATACCAGCTGAGTAAGTAAACGATTAAAAATATTACATAAATGTGCATTTAAGTTTTATAACTTTATTATAGTTATTAAATAAGTTCGGGTTTATAAATACAGAGCATAACCTTACAGTAGTAGTTAGTTGGTGTGTTACTTTTGTTGGCCAGCATATATTTTCATGTTTTTTTTTTTTTTTTTTTTTGGCATATTAAATTATATTGTGGGACCATACTCTTCAAATTAATGATAACCAGTACCAAACGTTTTTTTTTTTTTTTTTTTTGCATATTAAATTCCCTTTCAGAAATGGAGCAACAGGAAATCTGATTGCCCTGTGTAATACTAACTATAACTGTGACCGCTCCCACTACAACCCTGTCTGAGGGATGAATTATGTTCAATACTTTTCATCCTGTCATGCAGGGTGTAAAGACCATGTTCTGCAGAGTAGAACTAAGGTACATTGAAGGTTGTCTTCTTCTATACTACCCCCAAGGTATGAAAATAGCGTTTGTATATTAAACGGGTTTCATTATGAACTTTTGAAATGTCTTCTGTTTAAACCAAGCAAGCAAGTGGGCCTCTGAGCAGTTTCCTGTTTAGAGAACAGCCTTGTTGTGCCCCCTAGTGGTTTTTACTGAGCTAACTGTCTAGTGGATTATTTGCCAGAATATTGTTTATTCTTTATTTTTTGTAAAACAGAATTCTGTGTCTCTCAATTTCTTGTTCTTCAACCATTCTGATGTAGACTTGCTTGTTTGTTTTGGATCATTGTCATGCTGCATGACCCAGATGCGCTTCAGCTTCAGCTCATGGATGGATGGCCTGACAGTCTCCTGTAGAATTCTCTAATACAGAGCAGAATTCACGGTTCCTTCAATGATGGCAAGTCGTCCAGGTCCTGATGCAGCAAAGCATCCCCAAATCATGACACTAACACCACCATGCTTGACCGTTGGTATGAGGTTCTTACTGTGGAATGCAGTGTGTGGTTTTCACCAGACATAATGGACCCTATGTTGGCCAAAAAGTTCCACTTTTGACTTATATGTCCAAAGAACATTGTTCCATAACTCTTGAGGATCACCCAGGTGCTTTTTGGCAAACTTGAGACGAGCATTTATGTTACCAGTGTTGTATTTAAACATCACTGAAAATAAAGAAAGTTGTATTAATTCTGTATGCTGCTATCTTTTTGTGAATTACATTAAACTAAATGCACTATTATCTCATTTTTCTTAATGTTTTTCTCATTTAGATGCAGCTTTCAAATCTGGAATTTTTACTGCGGTGGCATACTTTCTGTATAAACCGCCACCAGGAAGTGTCTAATGAGAAATCTTTATCTACAACTTTATCTAATTGATACATTTAGCCATTGCCTGGTTGTTACATGTATTGTACCTGGTTGTTAGTGGTATTTTATTTTAGGTTTTTTAAAAAGTTGGGATGACTCATTGTTGGTTTTGTATTAATGAATGTAATTGTTATTTGGGCTTGCACACCTGACTTCCAGATGGAGCTGCATTTGCAATGCATACTTGGATGCTATCTGTGTTACAAATAGAATTCCCTCCTCTGAGTAACAAAAGAAAAAAAAAAAAAAAAAAATGAAAAAAAGTTCTTTAAAAAATGCATTTAAAAGTGTATTTGATACTGCTGGCAACCAATTAATATTGTGTGCCTACTGCAAAAATAAATTGATGCTGTGTGTCCACTGCAAGAATATATGTAATTAAACAGTGTGGCAGGGCTGAGGCCCTGCACATAAAAAAAAAATGTATATATTGTTTGCAAGTTCTATTTTTGTAAATTTAACTTGAATGTATTTTTAATGTATGTTTGGCAAGGATTGGGTTAAAATCCCACCCCTGCCAAATCCATGTGTAGAATGTGGCTGGGTCCAAATGGATTAATTGATGGTCAATTGGACCCAGCCACATGGTATAAAAGAGGAGCCAGTTCAGAGGAGTTTGTTGTTAGTTCTCTAGAGAAAGGATTGGGAGCAGCAACAGTTTGTGCTCACTGTTGTTGCACAGAGCTAGCCTTTGCTTGGGTGCAGTTTTGATTTATTTTGTATTTTAGTTGAACAGCTGTTTTTGTTTCTTTGTTTAATAAGTGTGCAAGAAGCTCTTTAAACTGCAGCCTCCTGTTTTCTGCATTTGCTATCCCCATCTATAGCTGTCTTGACCCCCCAGCTACTCTTACACTGACAGTAATACTTCTGTTCACCTTAATGGTGTATTTGCTGCAGTTATCATTGATACTGAAGTGAATGCAGCTGTGAGTATTGTTTCACACACTGCATAAGATTAAAACTCAGGGTTAGTTTTTTGTCCCTGAAAGGCATACCAAAATCTAGGGTGCAAAACCAATGCAACCAATATAGTAGCTTAGAGGCCATGTTCAGCACCCCTTATGCTTAAAGCTACATTCCCGGAAATCGGAATTCTTTCTGTGAATCAGATCCATGGTATAGTATATGGATGTACCCCAGGCTTTGAACTTCTTGGACAAAGATAAAACAGATTTTATAGTCAAGACCTAAGAGTGGGAAGCCGGCCAGGAAATTCGTCTCTGTCATCTGTATGCAATAAACATGCATTCTCATGCTTTGTTTTCCCACATGACACACGTCTGCCTTTGTATGAGGGATAAACGACTATCACACTACTAAGAGTCGAAAACTCACACAGCTACATAAATGCTGTGCTAAGGGCAACTGGAGAGAGGCCTTGGTGCTTTCGACAGGGCAACTGTCAGGAATACATCCTTTCCCTTTAAAACCCTGTTGGCAGGCCTCACTATTCTGGTGACCAAATTGATGAAAAGCACTGATGTAGTTCATTCTGAGGTATAACTACTGGATATGAAACAAATTCTAATTAAAACATGTTGATAACAATTGTTCCTTAGTATTCAGCATGAAAAAAAAATGAAAGCAGCTCAGGGGTATCAGTTTTTAGGCTTGTCATTTTCTTTAATTTAGTATTCAGAATTTAGTCCAGTGACATAGGCCTCTTACATGTGATAGTTTAAAAAAACAAAAACAAAACATTTCTGAGATATGCAAGTTATAATTATCACGAAGCAAAGGAATTAATGGTTACAGTACAATCAAGATATTATGTTTACAGTCATATATTATCATGGTTTAATAAACAGTATCAGTAAAGACAGCTGGTACTATACGCTACTTAACTATGTCAATATATGCAGTGAAAACAATTACAATTTGCTAATCCGGCACAGTGGGATTAATGCACCTGCCTAAACCCCAGGTGTTCTGGGTTGAAATTAATTTTAGATGTTCCCAATAATCCACATCATAATGCCACGCACACGTTGGCACAATTGGCTTGTGCACAATCTAAAGGGAGGGAATAGGATCAGGTGGTCATGGAGGCCAACGTGTAACGCTTGTGATCTGTGATCTATATACATTAGCTCAGCACCCAATTGGCAAACACATATTCTGTTTTATTTAAGTAATTTTGACTTATTAAGATTATAAATTTTGGTGATAGACTTTATAACTGTACAGTAAAGTAGACTGCGGGGCTCTTACACCAGCATGACCAGTTGAAAATAAGAAATTGCCAACCAGTTCTCACCAGTGATAACCATTTCTGAAATCACTTTTTTCCATTAATATATTATTTGTACATGCACAGAATACACATTTAGTAAAAAACCAGAGTTCCAATTGTCAGTTCTCTCTTGAACCAGTATCTTATTGCTCCATTATAAATTATTAACATGGGGTTACTAGGTTTATGTTTCAACAACATGATATAGGCCTACTGTCTATAAATTGCAGAATGTAAAGTAGGAGTAACACTTTATTTTCTAGACTGTTATAAATTTTTCTCTTAGGTTGTTTTTTTGTTTTTTAAGCCTTTTTGTGTACCTTGAGTATGTATTGCAATGTATATGGTCATGTCTTCAGTGCTGAATTTCAACATTTTCTGCAGCCACAAGATGGCGTATCATCTCGCTATGAAGCACGCACTATACTATAGTTTACCCCTTTTACAACAGCTCACTGCCACTTCACTGGCAGCGTGTTGAGACATATTCACACGCAGGTAGCCTCGTATAGGCTTCAGTTTCAGTAACAGCGGGTGACAATGTGTTTTTCGTCATGACATTCTGGAAGCAGACTATAGAGTGTATGAGATTGTAAAGAACTGGACTATGTAAAAAAAAAAAAAAAAAAAAAAAAAAAAAGCACGAGCAAACACGAAAGCGTTTGCAACTTGACAGAAGTACACACTTGGCGAAGTCACTTCATCAGAAAAACACAAGGTTGGTACGTCGGTTTTTTCCTCTTAACTTTACCAACACCATGCCGATAATTGTGTTGTCATGTAGTATGTTTTAGTATGCAAGTTAAGTTATTTGTAGCGTGTGTTATTTGTGCGTCTGGGTTGAATTACCATTAGCCATCAATAATAACCAGTACGTATTTATTTGTTGTCACACCGTATAACAGTTTGATCAGTTATTGAAACCAACATACCATTTCTTTTGCACTGAATTTTAAATCTGTATTACAGGTTCTGTATATCACGAAAGTATGAAGCGTGTCTGAAGTTGTCTTTTGGCCTCTCCATTTTTTGTATCTGTCTTTCAGGTCGTTTCTGTGGTGATATTACAATGAAAGGCTGGACTCCTTTGCTATAGGAGCAGTGTCAGAGATCATCCACAAGGTTACAGTGTTTCAGATATGGCTAACAAGCCACAAGATACTCAGACAAAGAAGCCAAGCAGATCATGCTTTGGGGATATCCGAGCATTTGTTGCCAGTCTTTGCTTGATTCTTAGTGCTAACAGCATTGGCAATGCTTACCTGGTAAGTGAAGCCATGCTCCCTATTACAGAGACAAAGCCACAATTATACTGCAGATACATATCGGGGATATAAGCAGGGGGTTCACAGTTTTAAGTTTTGATTGTATGAACACAAACCTATTTTCAAGTGAAATATTGGTCTAGGATTAATTTGGGGTAATTAATACTTTATTTCAGTTTAAGATGTTATAAGCTTAGGTCATGGTGTGTGGATAGATATACTGTCCATTTACCAATATTTTATTGCTGTTTAAAGTATTTTTACAATTTAATGTAACATTTTACAATTTAGTATATAGTAATTTAGAAATGTAACATGAAGTGTATTTTGCTCAATCACCTTTGTAAGCCATCATGTAACTGTGATATATATATATATATATATATATATATATATATATATATATATATATATATATATATATATATATATATATATATATATACATACAGTGCCTTGCAAAAGTATTCAGACCCCTGACCAATTCTTTCATATTACCGAATTACAAATGGTACATTGAAATTTCGTTCTGTTTGATATTTTATTTTTAAACACTGAAACTCAGAATCAGTTATTGTAAGGTGACATTGGTTTTATGTTGGGAAATATTTTTAAGAAAAATAAAAAACTGAAATATCTTGCTTGCATAAGTATTCAACCCCTGTGCTGTGGAAGCTCCCAGTTTGCACCGATGAAAGAAATTGCCCTAACGAGGACACAATTACCTTACCATTGGCCTCCACCTGTGAACCATTAAAGTTGCTGTCACATTTTCTGGATAAAAACCCCACTGTTGAAGGATCATTGGTAAGGCTGTGAATCTGAAGGAAAATGAAGACCAAAGAGCATTCTACAGAAGTTAGAGATAAAGTAATACAAATGCATAGATTAGGGAAAGGGTACAAAATAATATCCAAGTGTTTGGATATCCCAGTGAGCACAGTTGGATCAATAATCAGGAAGTGGAAGCTGCATCACACCACCCAGGCACTGCCAAGAAAAGGCCGTCCCTCAAAACTCAGCGCTCAAACAAGAAGGAGACTTGTGAGAGAAGCCACAGAGAGGCCAACAATCACTTTGAAGGAGCTACAGAGTTCAGTGGCTGGGAGTGGAGTAATGGTGCACCAGTCAACCATATCAAGAGCTCTGCATAACACTGGCCTGTATGGGAGGGTGGCAAGAAAGAAGCCGTTACTCAAAAAGTACCATCTGAAAGCACGTCTGGAGTTTGCCAGAAAGCATGAGAGTGACCCAGCTGCGATGTGGGAAAAGGTTTTGTGGTCAGATGAGACCAAGATAGAGCTTTTTGGCCAAAACTCAAAGCGCTATGTGTGGCGCAAACCTAACACTGCCCATGCCTCAAGACACACCATCCCTACAGTGAAGTATGGTGGTGGCAGCATCATGCTGTGGGGATGCTTCTCATCAGCAGGGACTGGGCATCTTGTTACAATTGAAGGAAGAATGGATGGAGCAAAATACAGGAAAATACTGCAAGAGAATCTGCTTCAGTCCGCTAAAAAACTGAAGCTTGGGAGGAAATTCACCTTTCAGCAGGACAATGATCCCAAGCACAAGGCCAAAGCAACATTGGAGTGGCTCAAGAACAAAAAGGTGAATGTCCTACAGTGGCCCAGTCAAAGTCCTGATCTCAATCCCATTGAGAATCTGTGGCACTATTTGAAAATTGCGGTCCACAAGTGTCGTCCAACCAACCTGAACAACCTGGAGCAAATCTGCCAAGAAGAATGGGCCAAAATCACTCCGATACTATGTGCAAAGCTGGTACATACTTACCCCAAAAGACTTAAAGCTGTTATTGCAGCGAAAGGTGGCTCTACCAAATATTAATGTGTGGGGGTTGAATACTTATGCAAGCAAGATATTTCAGTTTTTTATTTTTCTTAAAAATATTTCCCAACATAAAACCAATGTCACCTTACAATAATTGATTCTGAGTTTCAGTGTTTAAAAATAAAATATCGAACAGAACGAAATTTCAATGTACCATTTGTAATTCAGTAATATGAGAGAATTGGTCAGGGGTCTGAATACTTTTGTGTGTGTGTGTGTGTGTGTGTGTGCACTGTGTGTGTGTGTGTGTGTGTGTGTGTGTGTGTGTGTGTGTGTGTGTGTGTGTGTGTGTGTGTGTGTGTGTGTGTGTGTGTGTGTGTGTGTGTGTGTGTGTGTGTGTGTGTGTGTGTGTGTGTGTGTGTGTGTGTGTGTGTGTGTGTATCTCCCCAGAAAGCCTAAGATCACACATATCTTTTAAACTCCACTGATTGTATCATATTCAGCGGTTTCAGTATTGAGGTCGGCTCCATGTAGGTGAAGTAATATATTAATGAAGAAAACTGTTCAGTAACCACTAGTAACAACACTGTAATGTTATTTCATTATCAAACTATACTGGTCAGGTCACAGTTAAGTTAGACATGACATTTATCAGTCATTAGTGTAGGATAATGTTTATCTCCACTAATTAATCGATTATCTTATCATAGCATCTGTCACTTCCTTCATATTTCTTTATAAAGAAGGATCACAAGGGACCTTTGTTAAGTTATGTGGCCCTATATGAACACCATGGAGATCCCTCTGCTAAGTTATTTATGCTGACTGCACTGCTGCATCATCACACTTCATTTGAATGCATTTGCGTGGTTCAGAAAGACTCTGATCCACTTGCGTCCGTCATTCTACTTGTAGGCAAACGTATCAGGTAGAGTCGTCATCAGTGTGACGGCAGAATACCTTTGCATTACTGATTTTATTATTTTTATAATATAGGCTATATAAAAAAGTGTGCACTGTAGGCTGCTGTTAGGGTGTTAATCAGGGTTTTACTCGGGTAATGTCTCCTACTGTATGCATTCTTCCAGTGTTTTACGTTTTAATTGTTTAATGGGTATATCATTACAGTAGGAAAGTGTTCTGGCACAGTGTGTGTGTCAGACTTGTTTATGGCAGTATTGTGCCTATATTTGCTAGTGCTTAGTGTCATGTCTACTTGTACCCATTACACATTTAAAACAAAAGAACAAATATAGATGAAGATGCGGAAGAGCTGAAGGTGTCACAGTGTTTGCCAGTAGTTTGCAGTTGACACAGAACTGTCTTCTTTTATTTTGGTGCAAACTCTTGAAGACATTGTCATTGTGCAGCCGTATTCTTTCTTCATCAGAATTCTTGTTCAGTTTTTTTTTTATGTCTTTCGACAGATCAGCATGCTAAGTACCCTTGAAAAGAGGTTTAGTCTGAGGACGTCAGAACTTGGATTAATTGCAAGTGGATTTGAAATTGGCAACCTTTTGGTGATCCTTTTAGTAAGCTATTTTGGCGGGAAAGGTCACAGACCCAGGCTTATTGGCTGTGGTGGAATTATAATGGCATTGGGTTCACTTCTTTGTGCATTACCTGAATTTGTGAGTCATCAGTATGACTATCAGAAAGTGAAAATATCAACCTCAAGGGACACTTGTTCTACTGGCAAGCCATCGATGGAGAAAGAAGATGAAATGGAGCGTTGTATGGAAACGCAGTCTACAAACATGATGTACGTGCTGCTTGTAATAGCTCAGGTTTTAATAGGAGTCGGAGCTTCATCAGTTCAACCATTGGGTGTCTCCTACATGGATGATCATGTGAAGAAAAAGGATTCTTCCCTTTACTTGGGTAGGTAGTGCCGAAGTTTGCTTCACTTAACTGTGGGGGTGTCAGTCAGTCTTAAAGCAATCCTACACCCAATCCTGGGTTTCAGAACTAAACTTAATAAGTGTTATTTAAATGATCAGAAGCCAGATGTCTGATCAGTCAGGCCCCAGCTAAATAAAGTATTCCTCCCCTGCATGAACCAGACTCAGGTGAGATGTGTGTTCATGTAAAAATGTAATTGTAGCATACAGCTTGGCAGACAGGTTCTGCCGTATCTACCCAGATTCTGTTAATGTCTATTACTTGCGCTAAAGAATGTCCTAACCCAGGTTTCATCACAATTTCAAAGATGGTTAACAGTGTATGTAAAGCTCTAAAGTGTGGCATCTGCTCATGCATAAGGACTGTACCCCCACAATAACCCTGTTCTCAGCCAGGTGTAAAAAGTCAAGTAAGTAAATGTTTCAACTGTTGCTGTCATTTGTGTTTTAAATGTCTTATGTTTCAAACTCTTTCAAATTCATTGGTTGAATTGTTTGCTGTGCTAAGTATATTTTGGTGTATCTCAGCCAATTGGAAATTCAGGGTCTGAATGAATTTTTAGGGCTGTAGAATTACTCCTGATCTAAAAGAGGACGATTCTGTTAGTGGAGCAATGGGACACCCTTCTAAACCACGTCACTCAGACAGAGTGCATTTCCACATGCACACAGAACCATTACACTGCTCTGGGGTGACCTTCGTCTTCCCCTTAGAGGTGAGGAAGCAGATGTGGCAGGAAATGTACAAAGCTTCTGCCTCTGCACTGTCAGAAACTTACATATCAAAGTACTGACTTCATATTTGCCTCTTACAGTAGCCTACATAAACACTGCATGTAAATTTTGATAGTTGGCGCCTCTTTATCCTGAATAAGCAGCTGTCCCAATTAAACAAGAGGCAGTTGAGACAACCATAGTCACACTTTTTTGTTTGTTAATGAAAAGAAAAATAATGAAATCACATCACGTTAGGATTAAATGTTAAAAGCATAATTTAACATGAGTCAATGTGTTTTAATTCCTTAACAAAATTAATCGCTATTTTTTAATTCTACATGAAATGCAAAATAATGAAATCACATCTTATCACAAGGCGAGGCACCTGCGATGTTGACACGACAACTTTCTTTGCAACATCAGCCTGAGAATCCACAGGAGACTCCAGCTCCTTCAGGAGTTCAACATGATTTACGCAATTTACACAAGTCACAGTGTAATCACGGACTCTCTGCACTGTGCAAAGCAACCTGTCTTGCTCTGAAAAGTGATCTCCGTTCATCATTTGAAACTACTGTATCCTAATTAAATGAAGCAAATTCCCAATTAAACGACATAAATAGCATTGGGAAGAACCACCTCCCAGCATTGTATCCCACTTACAGACATTTAGACTTCTAACAACATGTTTTTCTCTGTTTAACATTATATTTATATTTGGTACACAGCTGTAGTCTCTCAGTCATATTCCCTTTCAGTTGTTGTCCAGTAAAAATGATCTGTTCTTTTAATCTCTGTTGGGGAAGGTTTGTTTTTGTTCACAAAGAAACACATTCCTACTTTTTTCTTTCTTTTTTAATAGAAAAATGCTGCTAGTGATTAATTGTGACTTACTGTTAGCAGTGTTTTTCCACACGGCTGGTTAATAACACTATAAGACATATTTTAAATTATTCAGCAGTGTGAAAAAAAATAAAACATTTCTGTTGTAGCGTACTGAAGGTTTATTACCAATGAAAAGAGTAAACTCCTTCTCAGTAGGGAACACTATATAATTTAAGTCATCACATATTTAGTCATTTATGCCTTCGTCGACTAGTAATGAAATTCTGGGACACCCCACTTCTTCACATCTTTGAATTGGTTACATTACAACACAATAACCAAGTGGACATATATTACTCTGATGCTATTAAAGGATTAGTCACTTTCAGATGTCAACATTGTACAAAAAGATACCGTGAGATTACTAATTTAATAATATGTTGAGAAAAAAAATATTTTGACTAAATCACAGTACATTAGTAGTTTTGAACTACTACTGTCATCTTTTCAACTTTTTAACATTAACCCTGCAATGTCTGTTTTTGAATTAGTATTTAAAGCGATCATTAACTTCTTAACATTTGCCATGGTAAAAGCATTGCAAAGGGTGGTAAAGCTTCCTCAAAGCATGGCAAAGTACAGTGTGGTATGAGCATGTGCAATGATTGTGATATTAACCTGCAGACTTCTTTATAAAAGCATTATATTTTGTATCAGTACGAGTTATAAAGGCATCAGGCATCTTTTTTGTAAGTAAAACTTACATTTTAACTTGTGCATACATGGATGTTAATCACAGTGATCTTTTTTTGCATGGTTCTGATAGCATTCATTTTGTGGCAGGGATAAACACAGACAGACAGAAGTGCATTTAGGGTAGAGGAATGTGGAATCAGTTTTTGTTATATTTTGATATCTTTAAATGTATTGCCGTACATATAATACAAGTTAACGACAATTTCTGCTACATTCAATTTCCCCAAAAGCTTCACACAATACACAGTAGGATGTGTGCACAGAACTTTACATTGTACATAAACAAAAACAATAATATGCATATTCTAGATGTGCACCATACATGCAAAAAATAAAGATAACCTCTCTAGATAACCAATCAAATCTGTAATACAAAACAATGACAACAATTACTGCCATACATTAACCCATCATAGCTGTAATTATAAAATCAGTAGCATGATCATCATGACCTACATCCACTCTATACACACACATGTATAATAGAGGTCTGACATACAGTACAGACAGATAGCTGGTGAACCTCTTGACAAATACATTCCTGGCATTTGTAATGTTAATTCTGCAATACTTGACAATACAGTTGGCGTGCCTTTACTGCAATGCACATGTTAAGATATGAGTTTGACATTCCAACAGACAAACTGTTGCCTTCATAGTCTCAGTAGCGTCTGCTAAGGAAGGTGTTTTATCAAGTTTTCATCATAAATGGGTCAAGCGGTTCTCCAGCTTTCTGTCTGTACTAGAGCTTCAGGCTGTAAAAAAAAAAAAAAAGCTTACTGTAGCATAATATTTCAATTATTTTATTTGTCAAATGTTTTCTGGACTTTTGCTATCCTTATACCTTCTACCTTCAGCAGAGGGTGGAAGCTAATCCCAAAGTAAAAAATACTAGCAACAAAATTGTTTATGACTATAAGGAATGCTGTAGCTCTTGTGCTAAGACAACGCAAATAATGAGAACTGCATTTTACAAGGGAAGATCATCTGATCAGATTAAGCACATAGGACTACATGTCTATTTTTACATAGTCCAGGCCTGGCACTTACTTGCACCATTGACATTGGTTCTAGGAGAAGGATATGTTTCTCACAAGTGGTCACAGCAATTTACTATCTTTTTAACAATATTCTTAAAAAAAACAATCTTTTCTGTAATTTTGCAATTCTTACTACAGAGTACAGCAGATCTAGGTCTTTGTGACCTAGTTTTTTATGTTACTGATATGACTGGTCTAATTTTGTAATTCGAGCTATGACGGGTTGGTGTATGACACTGACAAACCTGTTTATATAATTATTAATTGGTACATGTCAATGCAGTAGATGTAGGATGCAAATTGGTTACACTGTTGTCAAAAGTAGAGCATTTGCAGGTATCATGAGTGGGACGGGAAGCATTGTAAGGAGCAGGCCATTAACAAAGGTTATGAGCCTCCCAGCTAAAGGATGGTATTCAGAGTTAATTAGGCTTGAAATAGTTCTGCTGTGAGCTGTTAGTGTTTCCTGCTTAAAACCTATGGCGAAGTCTTATCACAGTTAGCATTGTAACAGATGGCACATAAGCAATATGGGAAAAAATAGACAGGTGGTATTGGAGATGGAAGAGAAATGCAACCGGATGGAGAGAGATAGATGCATACCATTAAGGTTGCCTAAAGCTGTTTCCTAAAATGGCTGAAAACTCTAGAGTATTGGCATATCTTCAGTAAACTTTAAATGATAAAACCATTGTTTTCTTATATTAACATTAATAGAAGAATATGCTTTTTAATTCAAAAAGTAATTTGAACCCTTTTTCAGGGTTGCTATGAGAATGCTCATTCTTATAAGAAGAGTATGGATTCTCTCTTAGGAATCTGAAGATTTGAAGGATTGCTGAGTGCACAGAACTCTGGCCATTGCAATATCTTCAATGAAATTGTAATCATTTTTAAAACCTATTTCTTTCTGTGATTCCATCTGTCATGGCAATGGGTATCACAGCAAATGTATTATTTCTTGTGAAATGTTTTTGTTGTTTCAATACATATAGTTCCAAAATATATATATATATATATTATATATATATATATATATATATATATATATATTATATCTATATATATATATATAATAATAAATAATTACCGTTAGGACAAAAGACTGGGCTCTGCACCCTGGCTCCCCCATTAATTTTATTTTGTATCTATTTTGTGACTTTACCCTGTTGTTGTGATGTGAAATACCTCATCTTGACTATAGAGAAATCCAAATTATAGAACCCTGTAATTGATGTGTTCCAGCTTAAAATAAATCATACAGCACCAATCTGAGATATTGTATTATAACTGTATAAAGCTGGGAAGCTCTGTGTTATCACTGGCAGAGTATGAATGCCCTTGGTGATGGGGGTATAAAGAAAGTACCCTTTTGTGCATTCAGATTTAGGACACTGAATTCTACTTGTTTGTGGTCAAACTGGATTCAGGACTGTGGCGGAGTGTCCCGCCCTTTTGTGTTTATTAGCTTTGCTCATGATATGATGGTTTGGGCTAAAGAAAGCTACAGTTTGTCAAAAACTGCAAAAGTCATGAATTACCTTCAGTGGTGTTGTAACTAAAGCATGATTGAAAATGAACTATAGTTTGATTGTGAAATGCTTTTAGTCCCATAATGGTAGATACACTATACACCTTTGGCTGGTTATTTATTTATTTTTTTTTATTATTCATGAGTTTCCCTGATTTCATAAAATGTGTTCATTACAAGTGTCACATGCACTGACTGTAGCTCAAGGTGACCTACTTTTTCACATTATTAAAAACTGATTGCCTGAGATATTGAAGCTAGTCTTGGGAACCACTTGAACATAATGTGGGTGTTTTATTTAACATCATGTAATCAAGTAAACTACAAAATGATATCACAGAAGTCTGCCGGAAGTCATAATAGTAGTACAATTACTGTTAGATTTCAAACTGTCCCATTTTTCTATTTGTCAGTTTTTTGTTAAGTATATGGAAAACTACAAGGTGGTATGTAATTCTAATATGTTAACGTAACATAATTCAGCAGGTTTCATTCGACTTTATGAAGCAAATTGAGTTAATTCAAGAAGGTGATGAAAAACATTTGGTCATAGCTGTACATGCTGTGGAAGTAGGTCACGGTGACCTATGTTTACATGGAATGAGATATTGGTATCCTTGGATAATGTGTGCTATTGACATAACTTGTTAAAATAACATTTCAAAAACAGTTACGGTACTTTGCAATCTTTAAAACAAAAAACAGTGTTACTGTATCCTTCTAACTAAAACAGTGACACACTTTTTCACATTAATTAAATGCAAAGCATATGAAATGAGTTACTGCTTTGTAGAGCTCCCTAATCAGGATTGAAGGGTTCAAGGATACTTCTCATTCATTAAGCTCCGTTATTTTAAAATGTAAAATATAGAGCAAGGTATAGAACAGATTGTCATCAATGTAAATCAGTTTGAGCTGAGCACAGTGATTAAAAGGGCTTGTCTTTCACTACCATAGGAATTAACACATAAATAGCTGACTGAGTGCAGTGGAGCAAAACCAGGCCAGGATCAAATGTTAACCTATATGTGGGGTTCAAGGGGCGGAGCTAGGCACCAACAACCTATCATCTCCTGTCATCAATTAAATCTACCTTATTTAAACATTAGTCACCTCTACCTAGCTGTCTTGTGTTTTTTCGTTTGGCATAAACCTAAGCGATTTCAAGACCCATCAACTTTTGTATACCTCAATAATGGAGTACTTACAGCAGTTGTCATCGGATTCAGAGGATTCCCAGGATTTTCCGCCATTACCAGATCATTCTCCTCCAGCTTCAATCCAGGGTCCATCCAGTCTCCGTTCTTTCTCCCCTTCTGGTGTTTCAGTTACATCTGATCAGGCTGTCGTCCAGGTTCCAGTTCAAATGTTGCCTACTGTTCCTGCAACTCAAACATCGAATCTGCGCCGATTCAAGCGACTTCAGCCTCAGGACGCCCCTCCGGATCGATTGTTTTGGAAGGATTGGCCCATGAATAAATTGATAAAAACCCTCCTTAAAAACGGTAATGCGATTCCAGCAGGGAGTGATAGAGATTCTCTTTTTATTCTCTATTGCAATTTAGTCTCAGCAGAACCAGTCTTTCCTCCGAGAAAACATAATCAGCAGCGCCCAGCCATTCAGCGTCCTAAAACAGACAGCAGGCAGTCTATTCCGGATCAAATAACTCCCACAACTAGCACTGCTAACCAGCAGCCAGCCATTGAAATCCAACATTCGCAAATATTTAACGAGATAAAATCATTTATGCAGCCTTTTGCCAATACTCTATCTTCGGTCAGTTCTCAACTGTTGGATCTAGATAAAAGGGTGTCTAATATGGAACAGGGAAAACAATCTACAGCGCTGTCATTAATTCCAGCATCAAATACTGCAGCGCCACCTACAGCTTCTTCCGGTCCAGCCCTACTTTCAGCCAGCGAAGCAGATCCTCCAATATACAACCTCGCTACTGCCTCTACATACGGATCCTCCTCTCCAACTGCAGCTAGACGTCACACTATATCTCCACAAATCAGACATAACATTCTCAAAGGTAAGGAATCTTGTTTCAGTATTAATGACGACTTCGGAATTCTTGGACCATAGAGTAGTGGATTGCGGAGATTTGGCAGTAACTCTAAAATCCAGAGATCCCAGACTGCTTACAAATCTTACATTAGGGGAATTTGTCCTTGCTTTCTCCATATTCAGAGATGTGTTATGCTCGGTATATCCTAACTGCAGAGCTGAATTGGACTCATACGAATACTACATCGTGGAGCTGTCTGTCAGATACGGAGGGACTATGTTTTTTGAGTATCATAAAGCATTCTCTGCAAAAGCAGCAGCGGTATTGGCAGCAGATAATTACATCATCAATTGGGCACAACCTGACCCAGATCTATTTAACAGAATTTTTGGTGGTCTAAGAGCTAACGCATGTGGGGTCTGCGCTTCAACAGCTCACTCAACATCCCTCTGCCCTAAAGCTGCAATTGCATCAACTTCTAAAGCACCCGGTTTCGCCGCTAATTCATACAGATCTTCAGTACCTAATCCTATACATTCTTCAGCTCCCCTCGATCAATCCACAAGGAAAGACAAATACGGGCGCAGTATTAGATTTTCAGGAGGAAGACAAATCTGCAACAATTTCAATACTGGCTTCTGTTCGAATAGGCAATGCAATCTTATCCACATGTGCAGCCATTGCGGAGATGCTCACGCTGATAAAATCTGCCCTTTAAAACGCAAGTGACTTTCCCCGATGCTCACAGTCTTTACTCCTATAAACATCCCGGCATTATCAAGTAAATTACAGAATCAACCCACAGTAATTTAATTAATTACCTGATTGACGGATTAAAAAATGTTTTTTCAACCGGTCTGACTCAAATTCCTTCTTCCTCGTTCAAAAGCAAAAATCTTTATTCAGCGACTCAAGAACCACAATTAGTGCAATCTCTCATCAAAAAAAAAAAAATTATAGAAGGATTAATAGTCGGTCCATTTTAGCTCCTCCTTTTCCAGTATATAGAATTAATCCTATCGGCATTGCCACGAGGAAAATGTCAGGAAAAAAGCATCTCATTATTGATTTATCAGCACCAGCAGCATTAACTCATTAATTCCCCAAGATTAATTTTCCCTGCATTACATCACTATTGCAGACGCAATACATTCAATTAAATTAGCAGGTCGTGGTTCCTGGTTAGCAAAAGTAGATATATCAGACGCATTTAAAGTAATGCCAATCCATCCGTCTCTCCATCACCTGTTTGGTATATGCTGGGAAGGGAAATTTTATTTTGCCATCTAATTGACTTTTGGCTGCTGCAGCAGCCCAAAGATATTTGATACCCTGTTGGAAGCATTATCCTGGATTCTTCTTAATGTTTATCATGTCCCATTCTTGCTCCACTTGCTGGACAATTTAGTAATTTCTTGTCCTTCAGATGCACCAGCAGAAGCGATTTCCAATCTTAAAAGCTTATTTTTCTGAAGTTGGCGTTCCGCTTTCAGAAGGGAAGTCAATCGGTCCCCTTCATTCTTTGGAATTCCTTGGAATCATTCTATATACAGAAAGTTTGAAGCCAGCCTGTCTGAGTCTAAACTTAACCATATTCGTTTGCTCATTGAGGATTTTCAGATCAGTAAAACAATTAAAAAAAAAAATGGGCACTGCTTTCATGGCTGGGTTACTTTAACTTTGCAATACGTATTATTCCACAGGGGAGGATGTTTATATCTCGACTGCTAGCGCTGGCATCAACAGCAAAAAAATAAAAATAAATCTGGACTCCTATATAAATATCTCCTCAGAAGCTAGGAAAGACATAAAAATGTGGTCTGCGCTTATTCAGCACTGGAACGGTCTCTCTATGTTTCATGATGATTTAATTTCAGCTCCACACGATATGGCTTTATTTACTGATGCCTCATCTCTGGGATTCGGAGATCTATTTAACAATCAGTGGTTTTGCAGTACATGGCCTGAGGAGCCGGGGGTTCATCTTTTGGGGGGTTAGTGATTCCACTTTCTCCAACCCTTTGTTAAGCTCCACTTCATTTACCTCATAGAGGAGGGTTCTCCATGAGTCAGAGGGGACCCCCGGCCAAACCCTTCCATCTGCATGTATATTTCTTTTGGGATTCTTCTTTCAGGTCTGATGCCTCTATGTGAGGGTCCCCAAACGGTGGCATCCCTCGTGTTTGTCGGGTCTCCTCAAAGACGGTGGCCCCTCTCCTGTTTGTTGGGTCTCCTCAGCGACGGAACCCCCCTTCTATTATGTTGGGCTTTGAAGATGCAGAACACCACGCATTATATGTTTTAACAAACACTAACTTTATGTTTTCTTTCCGGTTCGCGAGCCTCTTCGTATGTCGGGTAACCTCAGAGATGGTGCCCCTCTTGGTATGTCGGGTCACCTCAAAGACGGTGACCCCCCTCCTGTTTGTCGGGTCTCCTCAGCGACGGAACCCCCCTACTGTATATGTTGGGTCAGGAAGAGCCGGAACCTCTTTTGTGTTAACAACACTAATTCATGTTTCTTTCCAGTTCGCGAGCCTCTTCGTATGTCGGGTAACCTCAGAGACGGTGCCCCTTTCGTACGCCGGGTCACCTCAAAGATGGTGGCCCCCCTCCTGTTTATTGTGTCTATCGATCAAGTAAATGTTGGGCCTTGAAGAGGCGAAACCCCTCTCTCCATGTGTATATGTTTACTAACTCTGTCAATAAACACTATCAGGTGCCATAGCTCCGCCCCGTGAATTGAAAATAGTAATTTTTTACGACAGCAAACGAGGAGCATATTAGCATGCAAAGAAAAGGAGCAGAGCAAAATATTTGAAAGTCGGCTTGTGAATGTGATTTGTATATCAGTTAAATACTTATTTATGGATCACAGAATAAAGTGTTTCAGTTTTTGCATAAGAAAAGCACTTTATAATCTAGAAAAAAAAAACTCTTTTTGTATCTGAAACTACATTTGTATCTGAATTACATTTTAATATTCCAAAAAGCTGTGTGGACTGTGCAAAAAAAAATGTTGAGTCCAAAAATGCTGCCTGCCCCATTATAATGAGTCCCAGACTGATTAAAAAATGTGTTACATGCTACTTAGAGCACTGATTCAACCCACCCTAGGTGTAGAGATTCATAGTTTAAGGCTAGGCCTCACAATCTATAGGAATAATTATTTTGTAATTGTTTTAAAGAAAAAGGAAGAACTCTTTGCAGGCTGTAATCATTAATCTTAAGACTCTGTTATTCATTTTTAGGTGTAGGGCCACTTAAGGTTTTTTACAATAGTGTTTAAAAGACTTCAAAAGATTAAGAGAGAATGAGTGAGATACCAGCGGCGTTCTTGGTGATGCCATCTATTTTACACGAACTGTTGAAACTATTTATTTTTTCTGTTAATGATTGTCCAAAGCCTCAATTAAAGTTAATCAGAAATTTTAAGAATTTTAAGCCATTTTAAAACGTTAAAGACAAATCAAGCCAAGACTAATTTACTTCAGCTGTTTACACAAATTTATCTCAGCATCTGCAAGTCTACATATCAATATACACAAGCATATTATTGTATCCATATTCATATTCCCTTGATTTCATCCACTGTCCAAAGGATCACCTCACAAGCATTACATAAAACTTTTTTTTCCTTTCAAATCATTAGGACCTCTTCAATTAACATTGTACACATGCCTGACCTAAAGAATGGAGAATGTCCTTGTGGCAAAGTGGCTGGTGATTGTGAGCAAGTGTAGAGGTGATGCAGTGCAGGAGTAATCACAGACAATTGTAATCCAGTTTGGAAAGGGTTTTATTTTAATCCGGGTCTGGTGACCAAAATAAAAACACTCTGGCAATACACAACAATGTGTACTGCGCAGAGCCAAATACAAAACAGGTTTACAGTCCCAAACAATAAGCGTTATCCGCCCCACTATACTAGAACACGGTCACCAGTCCAGGGTGTGTGTATTAGTGCTCGTGGTGGGTGATAACAGGTAATTTTGTGACAGTTCGTGAAGTGCAGTTCTGGCTTGTGCTGGCCCAAAAGTGACAGCTCTGGAACGTGTTTAGCCATCTGGTGGTTCAACAAACAAGACAATTACTAACAACACTCAAAACAAACAAACACTCACGAATATTGTTTTCACAACAATGTTTCTCCACTCCGAATAGTTTTCACTATGTTTCTCCACCAGTTACTACTGTGGTTCTCTCAGTCCTTCCAGGTATATGCACACAACCCAAGCGAGGGAAAAGATTACTGATTCTCCGGTCCCCTTTATGCTATCATGCATGACCTCTTGGCATACGATTGCAGTTGCTTTTATTGCTTGCAGCTGCTACCTCATTTACCCTCCAGGTCAATACATTCCTGCAACAGAGTCTCGCCTTCAACCAGGCTGACTGACTTCCTGACCCTGGAAATGAACTGTCAGGCCAGCCCGTCTCAGGACTTTCCCTTTCGTTATTTTGTGCTGTCACAGGTTGGGAGAGAGATTTCAACGCAGAACTCATTATAGTTCCGTCAGTCCTTAATAGCCCCCGAGTCATACTGTAGGTCCTGGTGCGCTGTTCATGTGACCACATAAATGTATGTTAAGGCATATTTTATTTGTGCTTACATTCTCAAGTTTGTTGGTCAGTCAGTAGTGCTCTGGTGTTTTGATCAGCTTAGAAGTTTCTTCCAAGACTATTTTAGATTGAAAGCATACACAGACTATGTGATAGACCTGTCTGTACTGTACAATGTTGAATAACAGTTTGTGTTTCTTTATTTTTTTTTCCTTCTAAAGATGATCCTATCTTCCTCAGACATGCTTTCTGCCAAAAGCTTTTTCCCATGAGAGAGTATATTTTATTTTCTGTTCTGGCGCAAAGGTTTTGAAGTTTCTCTGATTTATTTGTAATCCAAGAGCTCTCCCAAATGAGTTTATATCTGTGCTTTTCACTATAGTGAGTCAAACTTGATGTCAGCCTTTTGTGCAGATCATACACTACATACTTACCTTTCATCAAGTTATGTGCTGTACCAGTCTAGCTCATAATATAAGAGGAATTACATGTTTTACCTGACATTTCTGTGATTAAGTAATTTTAATATTTTCTGTCAACAACAATCTAGATGGTGCATCCTTCATCTCTGTAGGCCTGACTCGAAATCCTTCTCACATCACAAGTGAAATTAACTTGGTTGTCTGTTCTGTGGACAGAAGTACCATGTAATTTGGGGAATTGGGCTCTTTTGCATTAAGAATTGGAGGGCCCTGGCAACTGAACTGCTGTACCCTCTAACAGGGCAGGGTTTAGCATTGTCACAGACCAAACTTGACCTGGTCTTTGGATAAAAAGAAGATAAGTTTTTCTAATTCTGACAGTTAGCACTTTGCACTAAACTTTGATTTATACAGCGTAAGAGAGGGTGTTTGGTTGCAGTGTCTGGAACAAGTGCACGGTTATTATGGTTTCAATGTGTGAAAGAGGGTCAGTTTCCATTAAATGAATGTTCTTGATCTCACAGATGAGTAATATACTTTGCAAGCTGCAAACTGCTATATATTCAACACTAAACTGGAGCAGCTCTGCTTTAAATTGAATAATAGTCACCCGTGCAGTATGATTTCATGGAGCAAAATAGGATACTGGATTTGTATTAAACCTAAAGATGTGCACAGACAGACAGATTCAATGTCACCTCCTTTGTCCTTGAGGAGAATCAGGTGTCTAATGCAGCCCCTTTATAGTGGTGCCAGTTCGTTTGTCACATTCACAGTTTTTATCACAACATTTTTTACCAAGTACCAAAATGTGTAAATACGTGGAAGAACCTGTCTGTATGTCCATTTGTACGCACAGTATAATGTATAGTTGATGGTTGGGCCATGGTGGCTAAGGTTTACATGGTGTATAAAAATCCAGGTTCCTGCATTTTCAAGTTTGCCCGTGCCAGTTGTTTTTTAAAGCCACCTCCGTGTCACCCTCGTGTCGGAAACCATGATAGTACCACCTCTGGTCTAATATGGGCACCATATTGAGATCATTTAATTATTTAAGTTTTCTGCAGGTCTATAGGAAATATGTGCATTTTGTTTTATTTTTTAAAAGGACAGATTTGGTCCTTGCAGTTTATTAGTAACGGTTTGTTTAGTAAGGAGACAATCATGTTGTCATTACACTGAAGCAGCCCAGCGGGGCTCATTCCACAACATGACAACATTTTAAATATTCATAGACCTGTTTTTTTTTAGCAGGGTATGACATGCTTTTCATTAAAAGTCCTTGAACTCATTTAAATACAGCATTCCAATATACTTTTCAGTTTTCACACATACGGTATCAGTGAAATACTGCTTTGCTTCACAACACAACACTCATTCAAAAGGTTAATGGTTGTCGCCTGTTATCTTACAGCACTTTGTCAAATGACAGAATAGCAGGGACATCAAAGGCAAAATTACAGAATAGGAGGTTGTGGCTGAAAGAATGCTTGGGTGATCATTCTAACTTGTACTTTTTCCATTTCATTATCAGTGCAGTGTGTCAAATATAATTTTGAAGGTCACCACATGCCTTCTTGTGAGTTGCCTATAGAACAGAGTCAGTCAATTGCATTTTTTAAAACTGTTTATCAGTTGCATTTTTTAAGACCTAGTGTATAGGTGACCTCTTTCAGCTAACTGACTGTTGTTTTCTTGCTCATGGTTTAAAGTGGCATGTGCTTTTCCCTTGTTTGCTGTGAATGCTTGATTTGAATAGAAATGTTGTCTCTGTTGCAATGAGTCTGTGAGCTCTCAAGCTGTATTTTTTTTTTAATTAGAAAGTGGTCTTGGAACAGTGATCTGTGATGTCCACGTCGAGGCCTATCTGCTGTTGTACATGTTGTGTTTGTGTTCCAGAAGTGCTGCTGACCGTGAAGTACCTAGTTGAATTGCAACCCAGTTTAAATGATTTCTTGCATCTTGTCAAATATCTAAACTTTATACACAATTCATGAAAATATACCTATATCCCCTACTTTTTTGTGAGACGTATTTGCATTTGCCTTAAACCACAATAACATTCTATTTTAAATAAAACAAAGCTTCAAGAATGTAATATTGCAGTAGTTAAAAAAAAATTTAACCAGCATTGCCATTTTGTTTGTAACCATGGTTAAGGATGACATAATATGGATAATAAGTATACAGGTGTCAATTTTTGTTAACTTTTGTTCTACTGCAGTATATGGCAATTTTTTGGCTAAAATAAGTGTCTTGCAAAAATAAGAGCTTGCAATGTTTAAATTTCTGACAGAGATGAGGATATTTGCTTAATTTAATTGGTTTTGTTAATTGTTAATTATCACCTGCACCTGGCTATCATTGTAAATTAGAGCCAGGTGCAGGGTATTTAAGGAAAGCAGCCAGTCTGTTCTTGGTTGCTTGTGTGTGTGTGTGTGTGTGTGTGTGTGTGTGTGTGTGTGTGTGTGTGTGTGTGTGTGTGTGTGTGTGTGTGTGTGTGTGTGTGTGTGTGTGTGTGTGTGTGTGTGTGTGTGTGTGTGTGTGTGAGTGAGTGAGAGTGAGAGTGAGAGTGAGAGTGAGAGTGAGAGTGTGAGTAGTTAGTTAGTTAGTTAGTTAGTTAGTGTTATCAGTCCGATCAAAGAAGGAGGTACTGGGTGTAGCCGGTAGACAGCTTAGCTGTCTGGTTTATTAGAATAGGTTCAAGTGTTTGTTTAGTTAGTGCTCGTATAGAGCTAGGTTTTTGTTTTCGGTTTTGTTTATTTTGCTGTATTAAAAATCTTAGCTCGCAAGCGAGTTCAAAAACATCTATCTCTGTGTCTGGGTCAGTACTTTAAAAGGGTGAAACAAAGCCGAGCCACAAGACTCGTTCACCATATATATAAAACTGCAGTGTACAAAATTGAAGGCATATGAAAGAAAAGGTTTTTAAAAAATCTTTTAAATCGTTTCGGGCAAAAGCCCTTCAGCTGTTTAAAAAAAAAAAAAGTAAACACAGAGCAGTAAACTTGTTGTTGTTCAATAATTGTAATTAAACAAAAATTATGTGGAAGGTGTCATGATTATTAGAATAGAATGTTCATTCCCAGAGGTTCCAAAGTTCCCAGTTTGAAGATAAACTCTCGTTCCTTTTGTTTCCGAGCAACATTTGTTCCATAGCATTGATTGATCACACAGACTGTGATGTCTTCAGCAGTGTGACCATCACTGTTGAAGTGATGGGCTACAGGAAATGCAGTGGTGCTAATACAAATGCATCTTAAGTGTTCTACAAACTTGTCTGCTAAATGCCTTTTAGTTTCCTCGATATACAATGTGTTGCATTTCTTGCAGATAATGCAGTAGACTGTTCCTTTAAATGTACAGGTAAAATGTTCATGAATGTTGAATGAAGATTTAATGCCTCTAATCTCTATTTAAGAATGAATGTATTTACAGGTATTACATTGTGGTCTATTACATGGATATGTACCTTTCAAAGGTTCCCCAGAAGGACGAATAGCACTATGTACCTCATGTATTCTTATATTCTTGTCTCTTCTATATGACATCAAGGGGGGAGTCTTGAAAATAGGTGCTGTAGATGGGTCTTCTTGTACAATTGTAAAGTTTCTTTGCACAACTGTCTGTATCTTTGTGTTGGTAGGGTGGTAAGTGAGGATCAGAGGGATTCTATATTCAAAAGATTTAGAAGTGAGTAGTTTTCGAGATTTACGATTATACTGTATTTACTACTCACTTCTAAATCTTTTGTAGTCATTTTTGTATTACTTTAGTATAAATACATGTTAATTTGGATTCATATGTTGTTTTTTTCTGACTTTATGTGACCGAAAAGACACACATTTGCCCATTTTCCCATTGGAAATAGTGATATTTTGAAATATCACTGTCCTGCTCACAAAAGCAAAGTTTGTGGGGAATAATAGCCATTTTCTATACTTTTGAGGCATAAGCAATTAGGAAATAACACTTACTACCCAGGAACAAAAAATCAAAAAATAAAATGTTACACAGTGCAACCAGGCCTGAACCTCATACCAACGGTCTAGCATGGTGGTGGTAGTGTCGTGATTTGGGGATGCTTTGCTGCATCAGGACCTGGACGACTTGCCATCATTGAAGGAACTATGAATTCTGCTCTGTATCAGAGAATTCTACAGGAGAATGTCAGGCCATCCGTAAGCTGAAGCGCAGCTGGGTCATGCAGCAAGACAATAATCCAAAACACACAAGCAAGTCTACATCAGAATGGTCGAAGAACAAGAAATTTAAAGTATTGGAATAGCCTAGTCAAAGTTCAGACCTAAACCCCATTGAGATGTTATGGCAGGACCTGAAACAGGCCGTTTATGCTTGAAAACCCACAAATGTCACTGAGTTGAAGCAGTTCTGCATGATGGAGTGGGCCAAAATTCCTCCAGGGTGGTGTGAGAGACTTATCATTAACTACAGGAGGCAATATTGCTGCTAAAGGTGGCGTAACCAGTTATTCAGTCTAAGGGAGCGATTACTTTTTCACACGGGGCATTGGGTGTTGCATAATTTTCTTTAATAAATAAATGTAATAAGTATCAAAATGTTGTGTTAGTTGTTCACTCAGGGTCCACTTTGTCTAACCCATTGCATTCTAACATACAGCAGGCACGTTTAGACCTCAGAGGATCAAATGACACTCAAACATCTGATTATTGTGGCAAATGCTGGGCATAGTAACTACTACAAAAACTAAATTGAAATACTTCCACAAAAATGTTTTGAAGTATAAAAAAAGCAAAAATAGCAGAAGTGGGTCATATGAGGCAGAGGACGAATAGCGATGCAAATACTGCTGCATTGAGGTACATGTTTGCCCTGACAGAATAGAAGAACATAGACATAACTAAAACAAGAAAGTGAACTGAGAGACAAGAAATTTTAATTTATGCCGCTTTTACACAAGTTTCAATAAAAGAGCGCAGAATGACTGTGTTAATAAGTTTGTCGGAGAACTGTGCTTTGCTGGACAGCCACTCTTTATTGCAGAGAGGTGTATTGGTGACTTAATAACATATTAATCTACGATTGAACCGCTAACAGGAACTGCTGCCGCAAAGCATTCCCCAAAAACTCGCAAATAGCATTGCACCTGATTATTACATTTCAGCAAGACTTCCGACTCATTTGCACTATTGTGACAGACGCAACACTTTTCAGTACACCTACCCCTAAAATGTTAAACCATCAGCCTACTAAATAGATTATTAGCCTTTGAGGACTGGGTGGGTCCAAAACTAATTACCTCTCACATATTACCCCCACCACCAGAGAGTAAACAATTTTTAATGTCATTTCAGTGTTACCTCTAGCAATTATTACTAAGACATTCAAAACAACCAGAAATGAGTGCAGGAAAACGAAGCATTGATTGTATTCCTGTTCAACTCTGTAGTTTAAAAAAAAAATGCAAGTTGTTTTAAGTTAATGTCATGTTATTTAAAATGAATACCTGTCAAGGAGCTGGACGGCATGATTTCAATTAGCGTGCAGAATTACAAAGATTTTTACAAAGTTTTTTCAGATGCATGGCTCTGGGGAGAAAGGTTATTTGGCTATAATCCAATATATTCATGAAAATATTTTAATCAGTACATGCAGTCCTTCACAGTCTTACCTTTGAAATTATGAGGACTCTTTGAAAGTTCCTGCACTGGTTACAAGTAACAATGGCTACAAGTAGCTTTATTCACTGAGCACAGCAGCTGGACTTGTGAATTTACAGGATAACTTATTCAACCTGTAATACTGATACCACAAGAGTACCTTTGCAGTACAGTTAGTTCACTGCCAGGTGTCTGAAGTGCAGTACAGGTATGTCATTGTATTGTATCTTTAAGTAAAATAGATACATATTAACCATTTTTTCCAGTTGCCAATATACAGTAAAGTATCAATAACATACAGGTAGCTAATACACAAGTCTGAATATGATTTTGTAAACCGCAAATAGTTTATTTTAAAATAAGTTCACACTGTAAACCATTTAAAGAAATAGTACAAATATTTTTCTAGCGTAAGGTGTAGGCTACATAAAATCATAGACCACAATGTCGGATGATATGTTTACATATAATAACTTTAAATAACTTTAATAGCTTTTAGAGTTTTTTTTTTTAACATTATTTATCAATCATCAATTCATTACCTAAAGCATGATTCAAGCTTGGGGAAAATTAGTACTGTAGTATGTTGGTACTAAAGTACCAAAATTGTCATATTCCTGTTCCTTTCCAACACTGTCAATAGTCCCCTGCCTTCAGGGTACACAGGCTGCAGAGAGTGGGTACTCAGCATAAACTCACAACCACCCAGTGTCTTACATTTTAAATAATATTTGAGAGAATTGTGTGATTTGCATTTTCTACCAGTATAAAATACAGTTGTAGTTCTTTACAGCGGTTCACAGCAATGGGGAATTACTGTACAGCATTAACCACCTGTACGTGGTTAGCTTGGGGTTCATTTGCAGTACAGTACAATATTCACATGATAAAGCCTCTGTGGAGCTAAAAAAAAAAAAAGCAAAGCCAAAAACAAAATGATTAGGCTAAAATATCTTAAATAAGTTAGTCTTAAATTAAATGAATTATAAATATAGTCTTTATAGTTTTTATTTACAGATTCACAGATGTATGTAGAAAAAGAGGATGGAGCACTGTTACAGAAAGCAACAGCAAAACAGAAGCCCAACAGCAGAGGACACGGTACTCATTAGGCATTTGGTTTTTTAGACCTTGAGTTTAAATTCAGATTAGAGGGAATCTGTAAATGAGGTCCCTTACAGCTCCAGTGAGGCCATTAGTGATTCACATAGATGCTATTATTTTGGAATTCACTTTCTGAATAATAATGAGCCCTCATTTACAATCTGTTAAATTGATAAGAACACACTGGCTCTGCTCTAAAACTAACAGTTTGGTTGGATTCAGTTTATTAAACAGATTGAGGCATGCTATTTATTTCATAAGGAGCTTCAAGAACTTGAGCTTTGTATTTTCTGTATGTTGAGTCAGTGACATGACTGAAAGCAGTGCACATGTTCCTCTTTTTGAGATACCAGTTCACCACTACCACGGGCAGCTTTTAAAATTATGTGTGGGTCTTTTTTTATACTGAATACTCAAGGGCTTTGAGCCCAGATGTTCCCTAAAGCTATTCTGGAATTGGATTTAACAAGATAATGCTACTTTCTGAAAAAAAAAGAAATGTACCCATACTAAACTTATTACATTATGACACTGCTAATGCCAAATGATTTTGACATCAGTTTCCAGAAATGACCAGTGTATGTATAGTTTTATATAATACTTTATACACACTTTAATACAATTTAAAGATTAAATGTAATATTTGCATGCACCTAATGCAAATTGTGTTTGCGCAGGCTAAAACAGACTAGAGACAGCTTCTCACATGGATTGGAATTTTATAAAAGTGTGTGTAGTGCAGGTGAAATCTGCTTTAGGCATGCCACTATTTTAAGAATGTTTGCATATTGATAGACTGTTGAAGATAAACACCAAACATCATCATTACATGTGGAGAGATTTCTTTTAATCATACTCTGATGGGAGCTGAATCTGGGCATATTCTCTTTGATCTATGGGTTTTTTTTTTTTTTTTTTTGTGAATTGATTGTATTGGTGCTCATAGCCAGTTAGTGGGATGAAGGGGTCTATGATTAATTATGTATTGCCTTCAAGTGTGTACAGTCTGATTATAAGTTGTTCCACTGTTCAAAGCAAAGCTGAGCTTTTGAACTGCCTGTGCCATTATTAAGTAACATTTGAAAAAAAACTTTAAATGAGTGGTATCTGTTGATTCCTAATGCATATTTGAAATTTGGGAACCGTTTGTTTAAGTTCTAGTTTTGTGATCCTTAAAATTATGGTTTAGTTTAGTTTATTCACTTTGTGCCCACAGGGCCAGCACAAGTATATTCCAATAGTGCAGCAGTAATACAAAGAGACCTAAGGAGACCATACTCAGTAATAAGCAATGCAACAATTACTATACATCCAATGTAATATCAGTAAAAATACACACACCAATACACACACATATAAATATATTAAAAGAATATTTTAATAACAGTTTCATTACAACTAAAACAAGTTCACCTTAGACACAGATAATGCTGACCAGCAGTTTTAAACCCGGGGAGGCGTGACAATGACACAATGGAATCTGGAAGGGCATTCCATGACCGCAAGACTGTGCCAAAGAAAGAATAACGACACAACTGAAGATGATAAGGACTGATGGTCAGAGCTGCGCTGTGGAGACCTCTCAGCCCAAGTCTTTCACTAGCACAGACTGACATAGAGGCAGAACACAGTGAATGCAAAATCTTATAGAAGTGAACAAAAATAAAATAGGACCTTCTGCCACTTAATGATTTAAGAGAAAAGGAACTAAGAAGGTTATCCTAAGTAGATTCCCAGTTCCAGTCATACAATACAATCCTAGAAGCATTTTTTTGGACAGACTCAAGCTTCTAAATATTGTATTTTTTAAATGGGTCCCAGACAAAACAGTTGTACTGTAAAATAGGTTTTATCAAACTCTTGTAAAGATGCAAAACAACACCTGGAGGGGCCTCTCTAAAGGAATGAAAAATAAACCCCAAATCGCAAACATAATCGACATGGTGTGTCCAGAGAAAGTTGTCAGATATGCAAACCCCCAGGAGCTTATAATGACTGACTTTCTTGATTTGGGCCCCTAGAGACAAAGGCATTATTGGAGCTGGTTTCCTGGATGGGGAGATAATCATGCATTTGGTTTTGGAAATGTTAGATTTCAAATAATTAATTCCAAACCAATCATAAACAAAATGTATATCATGTTGAAAAGCTAATTAGTCTGTTTCTGGATTTATAATAGTTTTATATAATGTATACTGGTACATTCTGAAAAATGTATAGTTTCCAAATCATTAACATACCAATTGAAAAACAAAGGGCCCAAACAGACCCTTGAAGAACACCAGATATCACTGGTAGATTAGAAGAAAGTTGTCCCAGGACTGCAACACTTTGCCAATGCCCCACAAGGCAAGAGGAGAACCAGCCTTCACAAAACCTGTATTTAGAAAGTTTTGATAAAAGGGCATTATGTGGAAGTGAGTGAAAGGCTCTGGAGAGGTCAGGAAATACAGCAGCTGTACCGCAACTGGAGTCTTAATGTTTTGTAGCACAGACCAAGACATGTCAAAAGTACACCCCCTGTTCCTGAATTACTTTGTTAAAATGTGGTTAAAAGAAAGGTACTTGTCACAAAATCTGTACACGACCCTCTCCAGAACCTTAGAGACACTAGGTAAAGGGGAAACTGGCCTATGATTAGAAAGCAATCCTGAATCACCTCCTTTGTGGATTGGCATGACCCATGAGAGTTTCCATTGTGGAGGAACCACACCCTGACTTGGGGACAGATTGAACAGCAATGAAATGGTTGCAGGACCTAAGCGTTTTAAAAAGCAATTTACAGGATAATGTAAAACTGCATCTGCTGATGCATGTTAAAAGCAGTTTTTAGATAATGGTAAAAAGCTAATTGCTTTTAATGTCTAATGTATGAGCTGTATTTATACAAAACTCAATTACAAGCTCTGATGGCTTGGATTATACAAAGGAGAAGAATCTATGATGTATTAAATTTAAAAAAATACAAATGTGTGTTTTACTGTAGCTCCTCGTATATTTTTACTTCATTGATCTTAAAGCATCTTGGGATTGCCTCAACGGAGACTGTAATTTAGTCTGTATGTGATATTCTTCAGGAAAAGAACAGGGAACACAGAAGAATTGAAAAGGCATATCTATTGTGTTTGCAACTTTGTTAAAAAAAAAAAGACCATCAATATAAGTTGACCCTCCATTGCCTTCTGTACTAGGAGGTTAAGGGAGTTGCTCAGGGTCACACAGTGAGTCAGTGGTGGAGATGGGACTTGAACCAGTGACCTTCTGGTTACAAGGCATCGTTCAGCAATCGTTTGCTTCTTTATTTATGTAATCTTTAAATCCTACAACAATGCAGGTATAAATGACTGGACATTCTCCTGGTTCCCCCAAGAAACGTTTCCTTATTTCAGCTGACACACTGAGGTATATTAGTAGTTTTTAGGTACATTGCAGTCACTTTACATAAATAACATACAATTGATTATTTTCTTTAAGTGACTATATACAGTCTCTTAAAGAAATACATTTTCAGAGTAATTTATTTCTTATACGTTTTTTATCCTGTTATTTGCATTTTGTATAATTCTCTGTTCATGTTTCTGCTTAGATCATTAACATATTTCCTTTCATCATCTCCGTGCTCCTTCTGGGGGGCAAAAAAAAAAAAAAAAACTCCTAAAAGCTTGATTTCTGTGGTGTGGTTTTGTAATTACTAAGCTTGGTAAATAATCATCTAAGCAGAAACAATAAAATAGGATGTTTGGAAACACATGCAATAGGATGCTAATTTACGGATTAAGCATCAGAGTGAGGGGATATAAGGGCATGACTGTTGTACCACACTTCAAATCCAAAGACAATTTATAAACCTCATATTCCATTTTCTTAGACGAAATGGGACATTGACATTGATCTTTACCTCCAACCTAATACTTTATGTAATTGTGTGCTGTGCCTTCATGCACTTATATAATTGCTTATACTGTTGTAAATACCCAAGTTATTTTGTAATCAATTTGCCACACTAGTATCATTCTCTGTGTGGAATGTCATTTTCTCATTGAATACTAATCTCACACTGATTATATGTTAAAAATGTATCAAACACTACACAGCTTTCTCATTAAGCAAATCCTCTACACAAAATGCTGATTTTCTTATTTTAACAATTCACTGTTTGGAGAGTTTACAAGATTAATACCAAACAGACTGCACTAAAATCTTCCCTCCATACCGATTTGATATTGAATGCATAGACGTAACTGCCATAATCAAGATTTATCACAATCAAATCCATTGTTCTTTTGATGTGTCAAAATATAATCTGTCATATATAATGACAGACCGACATGCACCACTTTATATCGCAAGATTCCTAGGATGACAACAATATACAACACAATAACTTCAAGAATGAACTAACCAAGTTTCATCACATTTAGATGAGCGGTGCTCTAGATGAAGTCTAAGTGCAAAATCAGTTAAAAGGTGATCCTGTGACCCGCCCACGTACAAACATTGCACTGACGTAGTGTGCTAGGGCGGCTGTAGTCGAGTTGGGATGGAACCCCTTGTTAAAACTGCATAGATAACTGTCACATTCAAGTGCAACACCTTAAAAAAATAAATAAAATTAAAAAAAAGTTAAAAAGCAGAAATTTTAAAGTTACATTAAAACCAACTAAAAGCTGTTTTATAAAAGTATGTTTTCACTCTTGACTTAAAAACTGTAACAGTCCCAGCTTACCTGACGAAAGAAGGGAGGGCATTCCATAATTTAGGGGCTCTGCATTAAAAAGCCATCCTCCCTTGTTAATGTTGTTGACCCTAGGAATAACCATAGCCCTGCATCCTGTGATCTAAGAGTAACTCCTGCAAATAACCAGGTGCTAATCCATTTAGGGCTTTATAGGTTAACAGCAAAATCTTTCTATTCTATACTGCACAGGGAGCCAGTGTAAGGAGGTAAAACGGGGCTAATATGTTCACTTTTCCTGGTTTTAGTCAGAATTCTAGCAACGGTATTCTGAATGAGCTGTAAGTGAGACACCAAACCTTTTGGGATACCAGAGAGAAGTGCATTATGGTATCAATTCTAGATTAAATAATGGCATGAATTAGTCTCTCGGCATCAGATACAGAAATAATTGGTCTAAGTTTGGCTATATTTCTCAAATGGTAAAAAGATACTTGTGTAACTTCCCTAATATAACTCAAATGATAGATCAGGATCAAAGATACCAAACGTTTCATTTCTAGTTTCAGGTTGAATAAGAGATTACCACAGTCCAGCTCATGTAATCCCACATGTTTTAGTTGGTTCCGAGAGCCCATGAGTGTACCTCTGTTTTATCTGAATTTAGCATTGAAGAATTCCTTGACATCCAACACTTGATGTCTGCAAGACAAGCAGCAAGTAACTTCCCAGGAGAAGTATATCCTGGCTTTGGGGTCAGATATAGCTGAGTATCATCTGTATAGCAGATTCTAATGATTTCAGTTCAGTGGAATGCTGCATAAATGAGCTTCAGCCTGTATTTAGCATGTATCATGTTTGTAAATCAGCTCCCTATTGAAGTCTTCTTGGTAGGTAGGATTCTGCTGGTACAGTGGTATTGTATGGTTACTTTGTATACCCCAGCAATATGTTGTTCAAAACCTTTTTTATTTTATTTTTTACATAAATGTCATTTTAATACAGGCAAAGTATGCTTTTTGAAGCACATGTTTTCTAATATAAACTAACATTTATTTATAAAGACAAAGAGAATTAATGGTTTCATTATCCAGATGAAAGGTTTTGTAAATCAATCTATCATTCCTTTTTTAACCACGTATGTAAAATGGGAAGAAAAACATAAACCGATAATAACAAACTATTTACCTATAATAGTGTAATGAGTATAAAAATATATTGTGATACATAGATCATGTACATAAACAATGATGTTCGGATTTAATAAAACCTAAGGGCTGTATGGTTTTATTGAACGCATTAATCTTCTGTCAAAAAATACAAAAATGTTTTATTTTTTATTCCCCGATATATTAGTCATAAGAAAATAAATGGTTTTCAGATTTTGTTTATTTGCTAAACCAGAAGGCTCCAAAAACAACTGTATACATATTTCGTAAAACAAGTTTTTATACTGACCTAATAAGTTAAATTGTTGTGTATTTTTGTAACCTAGAGCAATCCCACATGTGTTGGTTGTATAAACTTGTACAGTAAGCTTGTGCTTAACTTGCAGACATTGTGTTGCTGCTGCAGTTGTCATTGACACAGATGTAAACACAGCTGCATGTGCTTGTGGATGGTCTTTGTGCAGTGCCATGTTATAATAAATCTCTGGAAGGTCTAGGCACTGTTAAATCAAAACCAGGACAATCCATGGGAAAAAAAAAAAAACATTAGTCTTGCACCAAAAATCTCAAGTTATAGCTGTGTCTTGTCCGAGGGATATTTTTGCGACCAGTTGAGAAATATTAAACTTTGGTTACCAGTCGCCCTAGGATCTTCAGGCAGTTGCAGGGGTACAGTACTGTAAGAACCAGCCTATCTTTCTGTATATATGGTTATGTAGTATTACATGTAGCCAAAATACCATGCTATAGTTTTTTTTTCATAAACGCTCAGTCTGGTAGCTGTTGTTGGAAGTGCAAGTCATAGTTACATACTGGCGGATACTGTAAGAAACGCAGATTCTCTGGAGAGGAAGTAAAGGAATCTGTTTTAGGTTAACGCAGCTCACAAATGCAGGGCGCAGTTGTTTTCAGTTTATGGGCCATAAACTGCAGTTGTCTTAATCAAATTTGTGTTTTTGCATCTTTTTCAGCTTTTAAGATATCTAAACCCTGGAAATAATGAATGAAGAAAGCCCAAAAGAACACATTATCTTTGAAATGTGTCATTTTGATGGTATCAAATAATCCTGATATGCAATCGAAACAAAATAACGAGCTGATCAGATTAAACGAAGTAGTTTATCTGGTCGTTATTTCCTGTTATTCAGTTAGAACCTTGTAATAAGCACATCTTTGTCATGCTGTGTTGTTAATTTATGGAAAGCATTTCCAGAGAGACTCAAAAAACAAATAACAAATATTCAGATATCAACTTTAAAGTAAACCTCATTCCCCATCTTGCATATTTTCACAGCAGCTACCTTTTGAGACATACTTTAAAAGGCATGCTGTGTTTGGATTTCAAGATATTTTGTAGTTCTTAGTTGCCTATTTGAAAGTAATGATCGTACCTCTATTTATCTGAATTATCTTTTGAGCTGAAAAATGTATTTCAATTCAGAGATAAGATCGGGGCAGATATGGTTAGTGTGCTTTTGGACCATCATGGATTAACAACTTTTAAATAATAATAGAAACGAATGTTTTCATTATTAATGCTACGGTATGCATGTCGTGCATTAAGATTTGAGGCTGTATTGAGTGGATCTAAGTAGTGGCAGATCAGCGGTACTGCTTAAATAATACGTTTTTAATCGATTAATGATTAATCACACCTACAGTATGGGCTTTGATCATTTAATCTTGTCTACCTGAGTGCTATATCAAATAAGATTGTGCGAAAAAGAGAATCTGTAAAATGTCAGAGTAAAGTGCTACGCTGTTATAACACGGTTGTCGGGGTCCATAATTAGGAGACCGAGGTATGTTTCACCTCATAACGAATATTGGCAGTTTTGTTCCCAAAATGATTTACAATGGCCAAGTTAGTATTGTAGCGTACTGTGGAAAATGAAAGAAGGAGACACACACACAATTTGCAGGTACTCGAATCCACGGTTTATTTGGATAATTATTCCTGGCCCGTCAGCCTGAGCCACACCAAAAACAACAGTCTTGCACATTCACACAGCAGCTTATTTGACTCAGCTGTCAGCTCTGTCCACGCTGATGTGGGCTTTCATGTCCCCGCCTACTTGGACGTCAGTCAATCCGGCTGAGGCAAGTTTAGGGCTTCCCTGTTTCCGCAGACCAGTCGTGTAACAGTGGGTGAGTTAAATAAGTGAGCGGCTCAGTAAAAGGATCAACTTAACGACTTGCTCAGTTCTACTCCTGCTGAGCCGCTCAGAACCACCTGAGCATTTCTCGTCAGTGATCGGAGTAAGCGAATGGAATGGCCACTTACAGGAAACAAGCGAAGATGACAGGCAGGATTGACAAATACGTTTGTCAAGAACGATGAACTGGTTTCGACATACGAAGTTATGTATTAATTGGCTAAATAAAAAAAACAAGCAAAGAGTTATTATTCTCCATTTTTAAATGTCGCTCAGCGCTCTCGTGAAGCAGAGCGTTAAATCATTTAAATCTGCTCAGTGTGCTTTCTGAGCGTTCTCACTCTGAGCAGCTTACTTACTTAACACGCCCAGTATAAATCCCGGGTCGTTACAATATATGCAGTATAATAGAAACCAGTTTAAAGTATACACCACTCTTATTTCAACTGTATATTTTTTATAATAAATGTTTTAGTAAACTATAAATAAATAACACAGAATCCAAGGATGTTTATACACACTTGTATTGTTTCGTACTTGTTTTGTAACATTAATGGACAGTTTGTTTTTACTTTTTACTTTTAGAAAAATAAATTTTATATATATATATATATATATATATATATATATATATATATATATATATATATATATATATATACACATATATATATATATATATATACACACAGTACTGTGCAAAAGTTTTAGGCAGGTGTGAAAAAATGCTGTAAAGTAAGAATGCTTTCAAAAATAGACATGTTAATAGTTTATATTTATCAATTAACAAAATGCAAAGTGAGTAAACAGAAGAAAAATCTACATCAAATCAATATTTGGTGTGACCACCCTTTGCCTTCAAAACAGCATCAATTCTTCTAGGTGCACACAGTTTTTGAAGGAACTCGGCAGGTAGGTTGGCCCAAACATCTTAGAGAACTAACCACAGTTCTTCTGTGGATTTTGGCAGCCTCAGTTGCTTCTCTCTCTTCATGTAATCCCAGACAGACTCGATGATGTTGAGATCGGGGCTCTGTGGGGGCCATGCCATCACTTCCAGGACTCCTTGTTCTTCTTTACGCTGAAGATCGTTCTTAATGACTTTCGCTGTATGTTTGGGGTCGTTGTCATGCTGCAGAATAAATTTGGGGCCAACCAGATGCCTCCCTGATGGTATTGCATGATGGATAAGTATCTGCCTGTACTTCTCAGCATTGAGGAGACCATTAATTCTGACCAAATCCCCAACTCCATTTGCAGAAATGCAGCCCCAAACTTGCAAGGAACCTCCACCATGCTTCACTGTTGCCTGCCTCATTCGTGTACTGCTCTCCAGCCCTTCGGCGAACAAACTGCCTTCTGCTACAGCCAAATATTTCAAATTTTGACTCATCAGTCCAGAGCACCTGCTGCCATTTTTCTGCACCCCAATTCCTGTATTTTCGTGCATAGTTGAGTCGCTTGGCCTTGTTTCCACGTCAGAGGTATGGCTTTTTGGCCGCAAGTCTTCCATGAAGGCCACTTCTGACCAGACTTCTCCAGACAGTAGATGGGTGTACCAGGGTCCCACTGTTTTCTGCCAATTCTGAGCTGATAGTACTGCTGGACATCTTCAGATTGCGAAGGGAAGTAAGCATGATGTGTCTTTCATCTGCTGCAGTAAGTTTCCTTGGCCGACCACTGCGTCTACGGTCCTCAACGTTGCCTGTTTCTTTGTGCTTCTTCAAAAGAGCTTGGACAGCACTTCTGGAAACCCCTGTCTGCCTTGAAATTTCTGCCTGGGAGAGACCTTGCTGATGCAGTATAACTACCTTGTGTCTTGTTGCTGTGCTCAGTCTTGCCATGGTGTATGACTTTTGACAGTAAACTGTCTTCAGCAACCTCACCTTGTTAGCTGAGTTTGGCTGTTCCTCACCCAATTTTATTCCTCCTACACAGCTGTTTCTGTTTCAGTTAATGATTGTGTTTCAACCTACATATTGAATTGATGATCATTAGCACCTGTTTGGTATAATTGTTTAATCATACACCTGACTATATGCCTACAAAATCCCTGACTTTGTACAAGTGTACCTAGAAGAATTGATGCTGTTTTGAAGGCAAAGGGTGGTCACACCAAATATGGATTTGATTTAGATTTTTCTTCTGTTCACTCACTTTGCATTTAGTTAATTGATAAATATAAACTATTAACATGTCTATTTTTGAAAGCATTCTTACTTTACAGCATTTTTTCACACCTGCCTATACACACACACACACACACACACACACACACACACATATATATATATATATATATATATATATATATATATATATATATATATATACACAAACACACACAGTGCAAGCATGTGAGCTTTAATATATGTCCCAGTTTCATGTTAAATGGGTTTGAATACGGTAATGTAAAACAACAGTAAAACCCAAGTTTGTGAGTCAAATTGCATTATGGTGGGAATGCATTTCTCTTCAGCTAACCTAAATAAAATAGCACTCAGCATGTTACCTTTGTTAGTCAGAAACTTGAAAATTTACAATTTACAACAGATCAGTAAAATACAGTATTCTAGGTTGTAGTGCAATGCTATTGATTTATCTGAAGGAAGCGCAAACGAGCAGTACAGCTCAAAAGAAAATGTCAGATTAAGTCACTAAAAGTGATTAATTGTAATTGTCTTTCAAAACAATTTCATATCAGTAGCAAACAGGCGTCATTGATTAATAGAAAATGTCAAGATTAAAACAACTAGTTTATCAGAGACTTGGCACAGAATTTTGCTCCTTCTTTCTCCCCTCTGTCTCCCTAGGGACTGACAAAGCTGCGCCACAAGAACTCGAACAAAGTCATGTCATTGCTACAGCCTATGTAAAGACATACACTAAATGCACAACAAATACTCATATGTGTTAATAATCCTGTTGAAGCCGATTGAATAGGACTGTATTTTGTTGTAGTTGCCATTTTTATACTTTTTTGGCCAGTCATTTCTATTCTGTAAAAAAATGTAGTTAAAAAATGTCATTCATGGTTTTCTTGTTTTTCTTTTTTTTTAACAAATGAATCTGCATGTTCTTTTCTTTAATGGAAAGCCATGCAGTGACGGCAAAAGTGATAGCTGAAGCTGAGGAAAAGAGAAGGAATGAAGGAAAAGACTTGTCGTAAATGATTGATCAAACAAACAAAAAATATCGAAATAAAAACTTGTCACCTTTATACGGCTTTGAAAAACCTACGGCTCCAAACAACTAAGCTAAAGTTGTGGTTTGTTGCTTTTATTTGAGTGAAAGAATGCAGTGTGTGCACAGCACAGGTTGAGGAGCAACATGCTGCTCCAGAGTTACCTGCACTAGTTATCAGTTTGACCCAGCTGTGTGTCTAATGAATCTTTGCATGCTTTTGTAGTTCTTGCTGGGAACATTTTGATCATATCTGTTCTAACAGCTTGTTGGGGTTTGAATGGAAGCCTACAACGTTGCAGTTTAACCCGTGGGACTAGAATTTTCAATCCATCACATGACGATGTAGCTGATAATTACTCTATTTGGATTAAGATTGCATTGTAAATCTCTAAATCATATAATTTTCATGTAGCCGAAGGAATTCTACCTCCTGAGTGCCACTCCACACATAGAGGTACAGTATAAGGCTACATATTAGTAGTCTGGTTCTAAAGTATGATAGTAAACAGGACAGTAGAAAGTCCAGTAATAAAATGTCTGAGTAAATACTTGGACAAATGTTTTGACACAGTTTTTATTGATGTCATCATTTTGGAATAGAAAGAAAAATGTTGATTTACATAAGCTTGTGAGCTTGAAAACAGGTGGTACGTTTTGAATTCGAAGATGACCGCCAATGATACTTTTAGGATATGCCTGCTTGTCAGGTATTTACTGAGCATTTTATATCAAAACTGCCGATAGGCCCCTCCATGGAGTGATGTCCTCGGTCCTGCCTCCCAAGGAAATAAAGTCACTGCACGGAGACATCAGTCTCTTTTGCTTTTCACAGACATGTAGGTAAGGTGAGTATAACTAACCTTTTTCCATTTGTGATTGACTCTGTCAGAGCTCCTTCTACGAGTTTTTCTAGAGATCCCTTGCAGGTAATAGCTGGAAGTAGGCTGTAACGGAAGGCTGTGCTAACGATACGCAGCTGTGTTTTGTTTAAAAAAAAAAAAAATTCTTAACAGCCTACATCGCTCTGTGATTGTAGTCTGTTTCTAACCCTGCAGCTTGCTGTGTGTGTTTCTTCTGTTTCCTCTGCTTTACAGCTGTGTAAACAATATTAGAAGGGAGATCATGATTCCAGCGAAGCACAGCTGTACTGTGATCTGCTGTCGACTCGAGGCCCTTGGGCAGCTTCGGTACGCCCACTCAGTGTGTGCGGCGTAGTGCCCCTAGGGGTTGTCGATTACTATTGTTTCTTACTGTTTAAAAAAAAAACACTCCAGTTTGCTGTTGAGTGTCTCTTTATTACTGCCTTGCAGTTTTAAAAATAAAGTAAATACGACAACCACACGCTTCTGTCATTTAGCCTTGGCCTTATTGATGAGCAGACCGCATGCATTACCACTTACCCATAAAGCGGTGTGTTTGTGTGTTAAAAAAAAAAAGTGTGTGTTTTCTTTTTCCTGTCTACTTCTCCGTTCTCTTTTCTGTGTCTGTACTACCCCGCTGCACCGGTTGCATGCTCCATGCGGTCCGGACGCAATCTTGGGTGCTCCAGTCTACTGCAAGCTTTGCGCTGCACTGGTTATGTGACTACACTATAACTGTCTGAAGGCTCCACACCTTTGCAAGCTACATGCTGCCCCTGATTGTTGTATGTCAGAAAGACACTCAGCCCAGTATCTTGGTGCTTTACTCTCGATACTTGGTGTTCGGTGCTTTGGCGTCCCAGTGTCTAGGCATCGGTGTCTCAGAGCCTCAATGCCTTGGTGCCTCTGCTCCTCAATGCACAAAAGCCTCGATGCCTCAGTGTTCAAGCACTTTTATATAGCCACAAAAATCCACAAGAGCAGCGTACAACAAATCTGGAGGATTTGAGACGACAGAAACAAACTCTTTCCTCTTAAACAGATATAATCCGTTATCTTGGATCATTTTGGTTTTCAAAAAAGACAATGGTCAGGTTATTGAAGGGCCAATTTGTAAATTGTTGAGCTGTTCTTTCAAAGAGCAGCAACTCAATGAATATGTTCACACATTTTGATCACCACCAAGCACTTTATAAAGAAGCAACTTCGTTTCGACTGTTTATTAAAAAACCAATTGTGTGTATAATAATCCTAATGCGTTTAAGTATTCCCGTTTTAAGATTCAAAACCAAAATGATATATTTTGTAGGTACATAGCTTAAGAAGAACACACATTTTAACCCTATTTAAAACAGATTCAAGGATATAGTGAGTATTGTGTGTAATCGAGCAGAAACATCAATGTTTTTGGCTACTCCCTAGACGCTCAGTGCACACTATATCAATTATCAATATATCAAACTATCAATTAAATATTTGCGTTTTCAAACCTTAATTTAATTAACGTTTAACATTTTGTTGATGTACAGGTCAGCAGTAAAGTCATAAACCACCCTGGGTTCTGACTCCTAGTGTCGTTGTTAACGTGATCCTAAAATCTTATCTTCACGCAGTTCTAAACGAGAAACATTTTAAAAAGCTGTAAGGACAAGCTCACCACAGCTAGTCTGTATTCACATTTTTTCTGTGTACATTTTCATACGCTCAATTACTAGTGCTGGTGTAAAGCTTAGAGCAGGCTGATATGAGCAGCTCCATTTAGAAATGCCTTTAACCCAATAAGAGTGTAGCTATTTGGGAATAAGACATTTTTAACATCCTTAAAATCAGACTAACAATTATGAGAAACAAGCAAACTAATCGGGTAAAAAAACAAAACAAAACCCTTAAAAAAATAAATAAATAAATAAAATAAGGACCAATCTTGATTAAAATGGCACTTTAGTTTATAAACAGCAATCGATATCTATGTTGACTCAAAGGGGTGAATACTTGTGCAATCAATTATTTTCTGATTTGTATTTGTAATTAATTTAGAACAATTTGTAGATTTTATTTTTCACTTTGACATTATGGACTTTTTTGTGTTGATCAGTGGCAAAAACTCCTAGTTAAATCAATTTTGATTCCATGTTGTAACACAATAAAATGTGGAAAAGTCCAAGAGGGGTGAATACTTTTGAGAGCCACTTTAATTGATATCCCCACCCCCCCCCCCCCCAAAAAAAAAAAATCATATTAGTTTATGGAGATTGCCATCCAGTTTTAGAGGACAGAGGGGGGCACAATATCTCAATGTGTTACTTTAACTGCTTTCTAGAACACAAGCCTATTAACATTACTTCCAGGTGGTTACAGGGTGTACAGTAGCTATTTATAACTTTAAGCAATTTCTCTCCATGCTCATTATTAAACATGGGCAAAATGTGTCCTCTGAGATTAGTAAAAGGCAATTTAAAAAAATTAACATCGGGTCGAGGTTAAACTGTTCTGTAGAGGGTAAGTCATAATCAGCATCTTTAGAGGAAAAGCAAGTTCATACAAATTTTCCATTTATCATATCTGCACAGGGCAGGAGTTTGCAAATGGTGCGTTTACACTGGCCATTTTTAGGATGGCTTTGGACTGTCTCATGTGTTTTTTCTGCAGTGTAAAGGAACACAGCCAACTCTCATCTGTCCTGAAAACAACCAACTAAAAACGTGGCTCAGCGTTAGCTCAGGTCAGTCCAAAAGGCAATGTAAACTCATCCGACTTTAGGACAGCTCACGCACGATGTGATGAGTCGAAACTCTAGAGTGTACTCTAAGCGGAAACACAAAATAAATACATATACCGAGAACAGTGGTGGAACAATAGCAGGTGCAACGGGTGCATTTGCACTCAGAGGACCCCGGAGGGGTTCAAAAGATTGCATTTATTTACTTTTGAACAACGATAATAACCTTCGCATTTATATTTGTAGATGTTATACATTTGTATCATTGCAGCTGCCTGTGTGCGGTGCCAGTAATTCAGGTTGTATCCTCCCTCATTTCAACAGATATCGCTATTGTCTTAATTATCCTAACTTTTTTCCCCCCGGAGGCTGGTACGAGGGATGTCTTCATGGAAGGTTTTGGGGTACTATTCAGCACAGACATTGCAGTTATATTCTACGTGCGCGATTCATACTGTAGTTTAGACGGAAGCTGTTGGGTGTTGCAAATGTCTGTGCAGAATTGTGAATTCTGTAATAATTTCTGTGATCACAGAATTGGGGAATCCTGGTGAGGTTAGTCATTAAACCTGTTTGTTTATGATTAAAAAATAGTGCAGTGTTGGATGTAAAGATGTACGCAAAATAAGTAGGAGAGTAGAACACGTTCTTATTTAATGTTTCATACATGCTAACATTCTAACAATTAAATACAGTTCAATATTGAACACTTGATTTGGTGTGTTTGATGTTTTTAATTAAGGGTTAAATTAATGTTTGGGAGGGGGGGCCCACAATAAGGTCCTGCACTGGGGCCCATCTTCCTCTTCCTGTGCCACTGACCTTATATCAGCAGGTCTGTCGAATGACATGCAACCCCCTCTCTGCACTTTTTGATTATAGTTGATTTGTTACTCAATTGTTTTTTACATGTTATGCTCTAAGTTTTAAATAAAGATTATTTAATAATTTGTGGTCCCTGTCCCATGTCATTTTTTTTTAAAGGAACAAAATGTTTTCAATAATTACACTGTAGATAGTGTACTTATATAACAAATTATTATTATTATTATTATTATATAATATAATTAATAATATTAATATTATTAATAAGTAAACGTTCATCAGTAAACATTTTGACTGTTAAGTATACAGTAAATGTTTTTTGCATCATAAAATTAAGTATATAATATAAGGTGAGATAATATTGGTGAAGAAACAGAATAGAGTTCTTTTGAAAACAAAATGGTCTTTAGTATTACAGTAATAGGCAGCAAGTTTACTTATCTTACTCAAGGTGAAATCCTTCACCTAGGAAATGGGTCAGGAACCGTTATGTTGTGTCAAACACTGTCTAAACGAATAACCATTTTTCTCGTAGACTGCAAGATAAGTATATATTTTTTATATTTATAGAGACTAATATATATATATATATATATATATATATATATATATATATATATATATATATATATATATGTTGACACTGTGTTGTTTGTTTGTAATACCTGCCTCTTCTGCCTTTGTGGTTTGGGGAGGAGAAAACTTGTCATCCCTTCAGTGGTCGTTATGACTTCACCAGGCATGTGTTGTAACTGAGATGGTATGCGCGCCATTCAGACCTAAGCGGGCTCATGGCACAACCAGTGTAAGTCGGCTTAGGTCCTAGGTGTCAGTGTAAACGCAGCAAAAATGTACATCTATTACTTTGTTAGGCTGGAATGATTTTTTCAATATGTACTGTGCAGTGTGGCATTTCTTTGTCAGGAAACCATTAATTCTTAACAGCAACTTTAACAGCAGTGCTGTACTGAGAGAAACCATGGAGCGCTAACATAATGTCCCACTTAAAAAAACAGATAAATGGAAAGTAAGAAATTCACTCTTTAAAGAATGTCATGGAATTTTAAAGCTTGTTATCAACGTTGCCAAGTTTGTTAAGTTCTTATTTTGGATGTTTTTTTTAACTGGTGGTTCTGATCTCTAAAATGTCTTTTCTGTTCATTTGCAGGGATAATACTCACCACCACACTGTTTGGTCCTCTCTTGGGTTTCCTTATGGGTGCTATGTTTACAAAGGTTTATGTTGACGCAATTTTTATCGACACAGGTTTGTATTGTTCTGTATATTCTGCTGTTGAAGATTTTAAATATGGTTTAACAGTAATCGGCTATAAGCCTTGTCTGACTGGACTGTCAGTCTATGTACTTAACACTTGAAACTAAAGTCAAATGTTATTGACTTTCACAAAATCTTCTCCCAGTGGCATGAACTTGATTAGTCTTTAGGTGAGGCTTAGTTAAATGTTTACGGATACTGCCTTCATAAATCTGGTAGTTTGCTTTCCCACGTGTCCCCAATATTGTTGCTGCTAAATCATTGAGGAACCCACAAGACAAAAGTTCTGGAGTCAATCCGCTACTAGGGCACTGATATTCTAATGTCCTTGAGAGGCTGGTAACAGTTTGGTAGAGCTATGTATCTTTCATAAATATAATGATGTATATCAATAATAAATCATAATTTGTAGTGTAAAGATTTTTTTGATCATTAAAGCAGACACCCCATCCTTGTGTTCTGTGTCGTGCAGAGAAGCTGAACATCAGCACAGAAGACCCCCGATGGATGGGTGCCTGGTGGGCTGGCTTCCTGGTCTGTGCTGTTCTGCTCTTTTTCTCGTCTTTGTTCATGTTTGGTTTCCCTCGAGTCATGCCTTTAAAGAACTGTAGAGAGAGCAAACTTTCCAAACTCCTGTTGCCAACCAAAGCCATCGAAGAGCAAGGCAAACCTGTCACTGAGAACAACAGGCAGAAAGAGACAAGAAAGAGCCAAATCTGCTGCCACCATTTTGTAGGTAAAAGCAAATGCTTGAACTTTCAAACACAAGAAGTGCACAATTGTAATTCAGTTTACTGTGTTCAAGACTATATTTATTTGAAAAAAACAAAAAACAAATCTTCTCTAATTCCAAAGCGCAGCAATACTTTTAGTCAGGCAGAATAAAGAGAATTTTTAAGTATATGCTATAAAACATAAGGGCTGTCTGTTAATATTGTAGTTCCTTGTAAGTAATCCTTACATTCCAACAGAGTTCTCTAACTTCACTAATCCTACCAAAAATAGAAACATATTATTTGTTTATACAGCCTTATTTAATATTTAAAATTTTGGAAAAATCTCATGGAATTAGTTGTTTGTTTCCAGTGTTCCTGTCATAGCCTCTTGTAATCAGTGCAAACCTAAAATAGTCAACTTCACTTCCATGTCAATAATTGTGATAACGCATAATCTCTAAATTACCGTATGTGCTGAATCTGAATTCTATAAAGTCTCTTTTTCTATTTAATGGTTTTTCCATAACATTCAATTGAGCTTTTTAAAATGTGGGCCTTCCATGTGACATCACATTAAGAATATCTATTGATCGTGTTTGAATCCCAGGGTGACCTTGATGTATTGAGCCTATTGTTTAAAATAGGTATCACACACAATATATATATATATATATATATATATATATATATATATATATATATATATATATATATATATATATATATACAGTATTGTGCAAAAGTTTTAGGCAGGTGTGAAAAAATGCTGTAAAGTAAGAATGCTTTCAAAAATAGACGTGCTAATAGATTATATTTATCAATTAACTAAATGCAGAGTGAGTGAACAGAATTAAAATCTACATCAAATCCATGTTTGGTGTGACCACCCTTTGTCTTCAAAACAGCATCAATTCTTCTAGGTACACTTGCAAAAAGTCAGGGATTTTGTAGGCATATAGTCAGGTGTATGATTAAACAATTATACCAAACAGGTGCTAATGATCATCAATTCAATATGTAGGTTGAAACACAATCATTAAATGAAACAGAAACAGCTGTGTAGGAGGAATAAAACTGGGTGAGGAACAGCCAAACTCAGCTAACAAGGTGAGGTTGCTGAAGACAGTTTACTGTCAAAAGTCATACACCATGGCAAGACTGAGCACAGCAACAAGACACAAGGTAGTTATACTGCATCAGCAAGGTCTCTCCTAGGCAGAAATTTCAAGGCAGACAGGGGTTTCCAGAAGTGCTGTCCAAGCTCTTTTGAAGAAGCACAAAGAAACAGGCAACGTTGAGGACCGTAGACGCAGTGGTCGGCCAAGGAAACTTACTGCAGCAGATGAAAGACACATCATGCTTACTTCACAATTGGAAGATGTTCAGCAATGCCATCAGCTCAGAATTGGAAGAAAACAGTGGGACCCTGGTACACCCATCTACTGTCTGGAGAAGTCTGGTCAGAAGAGGCCTTCATGGAAGAGTTGCGGCCAAAAAGCTATACCTCCGACGTGGAAACAAGGCCAAGCGACTCAACTATATACGAAAATACAGGAACTGGGGTGCAGAAAAATGGCAGCAGGTGCTCTGGACTGATGAGTCAAAATTTGAAATATTTGGCTGTAGCAGAAGGCAGTTTGTTTGCCGAAGGGCTGGAGAGCGGTACACGAATGAGTGTCTGCAGGCAACAGTGAAGCATGATGGAGGTTCCTTGCAAGTTTGGGGCTGCATTTCTGCAAATGGAGTTGGGGATTTGGTCAGAATTAATGGTCTCCTCAATGCTGAGAAGTACAGGCAGATAATTATCCATCATGCAATACCATCAGGGAGGCATCTGATTGGCCCCAAGTCAATTCTGCAGCATAACAACGACCCCAAACATACAGCAAAAGTCATTAAGAACTGTCTTCAGCGTAAAGAAGAACAAGGAGTCCTGGAAGTGATGGTATGGCCCCCACAGAGCCCTGATCTCAACATCATTGAGTCTGTCTGGGATTACATGAAGAGAGAGAAGCAACTGAGGCTGCCTAAATCCACAGAAGAACTGTGGTTAGTTCTCCAAGATGTTTGGGCCAACCTACCTGTCGAGTTCCTTCAAAAACTGTGTGCAAGTGTACCTAGAAGAACTGATGCTGTTTTGAAGGCAAAGGGTGGTCACACCAAATATTGATTTGATGTAGATTTTTCTTCTGTTTACTCACTTTGCATTTTGTTAATTGATAAATATAAACTATTAACGTCTATTTTTAAAAGCATTCTTACTTTACAGCATTTTTTCACACCTGCCTAAAACTTTTGCACAGTACTGTATATATGTGTGTGTGTGTGTGTGTCTATATATATATATATATATATATATATATATATATATATATATATATATATATATATATATATATATATATATATCAGAAGGAAGAACTTGTTTCTTTGTGCCACAGTGCCACCTGCTGGTGTGAACAGGACATGATTCCACAATAGTGCAACAGAGTGTTTTCCCTACTTCACCTAGAGCTGCAGAGTTTGTTCCCCACTTCACCTAGTGCTGCATTACTGTTTTCATGATCTAAAAGCAGACTCTCTTTACCTTCAGTTTGGTGCACAGCTAAAACATATTTTTTTAAAAAGTGAGAGTTTGCTATTGCTATTGATAAACTGTACATATACATAATTCTGCTAAAATAGCATCTCATAAAAAGATTCCCATTCAGTTTCATGAAAAACAGCCAGGAATTCTGTATATAAACTTATATAGCATACAGAGCCAGGTGTCAATTTGGTAAACATGTAGGTCATACAATAGACTAGTCTTGCACAGTAAACCTTGACATGCCAATGGTCGAATGTATGCATTCAGCATCATCCATGCGCATAGCTGTGTAGTATACATTCAGGTGTAAAATGCAGGACTCACTTTATTAGCTTTGTCCACAGTCAGTATTGATACAGCTGTTTTGCCATTCTGTCATAGGATACTGATGTGTTTTCGGTTAGGGATACAAAATAATGTGGGCTTCTGTAATCATGTTTCTTAAAATTCCAATAGAATTTTCCTTCTGCCTATTTACAGCCAACTAACAAACGACTGCTTGAGATACTACACAGTTAATTGTGTGATATTTTTTAATTCCAAGAATAAAATAAGAGACTCATTTTGAAGTGTTATGAGTCTGTGCTTATCAAAACCTTGACTTTAAGAATATTTTAATGAACAGGAATATTAAGTACATAGAGTGTGACTCATTGACAAGAACCAAGCTCTCTACAGTCACTGTTGCTTCAGTAATCTGGACAGACCAAGAAACGTGGTGTTTATGCGGCTAAGATATGGTTTCATCTGGGGAAATGGGAAGATTAAGTTGAATGCTCAACAGTTTTCAAATGCCAGTCAAACATTGAAAAAAATGCCAGAGAAAAAAAATAGAACTGCCAATTAAAAACTTGTAGCCTGAGCACTGATATGCAGTGCCATTTGTCACAAGAAAAATAAAAGTTGCCACGGTGACAAATTAAAGTTAAAACCTACTTTCATTGTAACATTATGTTATGATTTTTAGTAAGGAAATCACATAGTGATGATAACTTTGCTTTAACATGGGTTGTTTTTTTCACCACACAAATGTATTCTTAAATACTAAATAACACATATGTGCCAGCCTCTAGATAACTAATCCTGTTCCACTCACCAGCAGTAGAATTGTATTTCATATCATGGTAAAACCTTTTCTTTAATGCCCATAGTTTATGTGAAAGTCGTCACGATGGTGATGTGAGATCCCAATGGGAGTCTATTGTAGTTTTGTCTATAGAATATATATGGGAGTACTTCAAACAAAACCTAAACACTGTTTCTTTATTTGTAATGCACTACGGTGAAAGAATTCTTGTGTGTCATTGAATCATGATACTTCCTTACTATAGGAAATAATAGAGATTGTGTGTCTTGATGCATGACCAAAAGCATTACTGAGCATGCCTACTTATAGTCCAGCAAACAGTGCCTTGGGCACTTTGCCTTTATTACTGAAGATCATTTGATTTTTTCACATCAAAAATCGTAGTTCACCAGAAGCATCGCTGTTATTGTGACGCGCATTGCTTTCACTACACCCCTGCAATGCACGTGGTATTTTACTTAGATGGGCTAAGCAATTAAAACACAAATTCCTCAGGACAGTTAGAGTTGCCTGCAGCACGAAAGGATGGTTATGAATCTTTAAAACAGCTTCCATGCTCCAGTATAGTCAATCGCCAAAATGATGGCGGAGCATTTTTATTGAGGCGTAAGCAGGAATTTTAAGTAAAAAAAAAAAGAAAAAAAGTCATAGGAGCATTACACATTTAAAAATAACAACAACAACAAAAAAAAAACTCACCTCACTTATTTTCTGTTTCCAGCAATGCTGAATGTAACCAAGCAGCTATTCCAGAATCCTGTGTTCACCTGCGTTGTATTGGCTGCCTGTATGGGACTTGCTGCAATTGGTGGTATGTCTGCTTTTTTGGGAAAGTACCTGGAGTCACAGTTTGGATTAAATACATCTTCTGCTAATCAGCTAATAGGTATGATAACCCTTGCATGTGATGCATGATATATAGTTATAGTGCTTTGTTTTCTGGGGGAGGGGGTAATAAAGAATATAAATGTTGCCATTTTAGTAATTAAATCAATGCAGCAGTCAATGACGTGTATGTCCCCCAGAATATAGTATCTAAAGACTTGTTTGAGGGAGATATCCTGTGTTGAATTACAGCCACATTACAGATGCTATATGTTTTGTCTGGTTATTATTGGAACTAGAAATCTTATGCTGCTTATTTATCATTGTGTGAAATTTGATACCGATCTGCTGAATTCCTAACAGATTTAATAATTTCAGACTCAGCTATTAATGTATTTGTTTATTTAAAATGGGCTTTACTCAAAAATGTACAGCAATGATTTGCATTCTGTCTAGCAATGTCAGCGTTGATTATCCAGTGGTGTTGATTGATGTGTTTCACTTTCAAGGAGTGGCAGCTATTCCCTGTGTGTGCCTTGGAATGCTTCTAGGTGGCTACTTGGTGAAAAAGTGTAACCTGAGTCCTGTGGGGATTGTCACATTGGGAATGAGTGCCAATGTGCTGTGCTCAGCTGCCTTTGTGTTCTTGCTGTTTCTGGGCTGTGAAACGGGACCTGTTGCAGGGGTAACAGCTGACTACATCAATGGGTAGATACCACATTTTATTTACAGGATGTAGGAATTCATTTTGCGTGATACAAGTTTTGCTTGTAAAATGTATCTCGTTGTGCCTGGCCCTTCAAAATAGTGTATTTAAGAAAGCTGTGAGAATTGAGAAGAGTGACAGCAAGACTGCTGAATTACTACTTGAAAATGTTTTGGTTGTGACTTTACTTTGAAACAAGCACTGAATGGTGTTTCTTTTTAAATTAAAAATCTTACTGTACAGTATGTTATGTATGAGAAAAGATTTTAGGCACACATATGTGAGAAATTAACATCTAGATTTAGACAAAGGCAATAAAACATACTATGGGTCTGTAACTTCAATATATTGGTTTCTTCAGTAGTGAATGGAACTTTCCGAGGAATCTCTCAGCATGGTGCAATGAAGGCTGCAGATGCTCTTTTGAAACACTCATCCCTATTTGCGGTGCTGATGGAATCACCTATTTATCTCCCTGTTTTGCAGGATGTACTGATAAGGTAAGGAGGATTGTTATTTGTAATATGTTTTCACATGACAACTAATTGTCGTCTGCTGCATGTTGTTTACACAGCCATACAAACTTTCTGTATCTCTGCTTTGTTAATGCACAGAGTGAATTGGTTTGTTATTTTTAATGTTGCTGCTTACATAAGAATATTTGCATTATTTGCTGTCTTTATTGTTTCCCTGTGCTAGTAGATTAAGCAGTCTGTGCTGTGCAATCCAGTTATGCAGGATATAGTAAAGACATTTTAATAATGAATGGTCAGAACAATTAGCTATCGCTTAAAGGACATGACATTCTCCCAATATGTTGCCTTGACAAATAATGTGCACTCTAATCTGAGTGTAACCCTAAAATAATTATTCCACAGTCTTGTGGGACCCCGAAAACAATTGACCCACAACTGAAAGGCTAATGCTGATGTAGCTTTAAATTAAGACTTATAAGAAAATCAAAGTCAAGGCAAAATTTCTGAAAGTAATAGAACAATTTAAACAGTGTAAACAATTCTGAAACAAACAGAACAATTCAAACAGTGTAAAAAACATCAAGGACAGTAATAACAGAACAATATATGAACTGCTTCTATGTGTAGCTATGTTCTTTCTTGGTAGTGTTCTACCATTACGTCAATGCCTTTGTATGACAGAAATCGAATGATTCTTGGTGTTAGATCTCCTTCCCGTCTGTGAGGACACTGAATAAAGGGAACAGAGTACCCTGGACTGGATGGCTCGACAGTTCATTCCCAGGGTTAGGTGGAAGTTGACCATCTAGAAAAGGGACTGAACTACGGTTCACTAAATCATTGACCCAGAAGGTTAACGGTGTGGCATCTGCGGATTGGAGGAGCGGGTGCACTTGTTAACCAAGGGGTCATGGTTGATGGTATATAAAGGGCACAGTGAAGTGATCTGTTCCTTTGTGAATGGTTAAAACTGGATCTAACTGAAAGGAGAACTGTGCTGGGATATCGTGAGTGTTTGTTTGATTTGTCATTTAAGCATCATTGTTTGGACGGCTAACACGATCCGAGCTGTTGTATAAAACCCGGCCAACATCACCGTACTTTGTATCACCCAAACTTTATTTTCACTACAAGCACTAAATGTATGTGGGTGTATAGGGAAACGGGACTGTGTACTATTCAGGATTGTGTTTTATTGCGGGACCAACCCATGGGTTACAAACAAAGCAGTACACTCTACTGTATTGCTTTTTCATCATCATTGTTTATTGTTTACTGCTGTTTAGTCATTTGTGCAATTTAATTTAAAAACAATAAACCACCATTGCACCTGGATTATCATTGTCTGTCTGATTATTGATCACCTACACCTGGCTAACCACTTTGCCATTTCGCTTGGCTTAAAACCAGGACCTAGATTTTATGTAATCAAAAGGCAGCTCAGGATTAGATTAAAAGTGAGGCTGTGCATTGCTATCTGATTTTATTCTGTATCTGTTCCCATGGGTATTTGGTGTCATAGCCACTCAGCAGCATTTCACATCTATGACCTTATTCTGTTTGCTGCATCTGTCTCTTCCAGCAGGATCTGTAAGATAAAGTGGGAAATATTGGTCTCCATGGCAATTTGTGTTTCATTTTGAACCAAGCATCAATTGTCTCCCATATTCACAAAGCATTTAGCACATTATTATTATTATTATTATTATTATTATTATTATTATTATTATTATTATTATTATTATTATCTTTATGTATTTAAGGAAAATTACATCTAGAGCTGATGAGGAACAAATAAGGTTTATAAGTAAATCCAATATCAGCCTCCTTAGTAATTTATTTAAATCTTTGTAACAGCAATGTTGTGTACTTAGCACATCAGTAAATGCTTTGTGATTATGTTTCTGGGTATTTTTGTTCACCCTAGTTTAGGACTAGAATGTTCAACCACTTTTTGGTGGATCTGCTTACATTACTGGGTAATAATCTCCTTTCAGAACCTTACATCTTGTGCCTGCATAAACACTGGGCTTGCAGTGAGTAAAGCAGCAATTCCAGGACAGTGTCCCAGCTCCGGCTGTCAAGGCACCTTTCATGTGTTTTTTGCTGTATTCTGCGCTGGATGTTTCATTGGATCCGTGGGACACACTCCAATGGTAGTTATTCTCATTAGGTAAGATTTTAACGATTGCAATGCAGCTGATAAGAAGTTTGAAACAAATGGCTCAAAAATGGAGTGTTACTAACAGCCTACAAAAGACAAACATATTCTGTTTAAAGGGCCATGATTGAATTGAGCTTTATGGCTTACCATACCAGTCACCAGCCTTAGGTATGGAAATAACAGAAATATTGTTTTCAGCGAAAAGCATAACTTTTGGCATTGCAGAATGTCTGGGGTGTTGAGTGCTTTCCAAACACACTGCCTCAGATTATAGCCTCTCGAAAGACTGTGTTATCAAAACATGTAGCTTAGGCATGATATTACATTTGTGACCCATGCTGTTTGTATTTAGCATATCTCCATGGTGAGTGCCTAAATTAATATTGTACATGTCAACAAGTAAAAAAAAAAAAAAAAAAAAGCAAACAAACCCATATTTTTCAAACTCCCTCTGGTCCTCCTCAGTCAGCAGCCCACTTTGACTTTGATGTGTTTATACCGGCAATGATAGCTGAGTTAATTAATATTTATTCAGCACTACAGAAAATTCATTCCAGCCCACACATGTTCCTGTTTTCTAAGCTTTTGCTTACTGTGTTTTTTTCTTTCTGCAATATTATGTCCATCTGTTCATAATAATGGCTCCTGTAATCAGAAAGAAGATCCTTGTGGTAAACTAGGGTAGTTGTAACAAGGGTAAAGCCAAACATGTACAGCTATGGCCAAAAGTGCATCACTCTATAGAATTAACAAATTTTGCTGCTTCATAGTCGAATGAAACCTGCTGAATAATGTTACGTTAGCATATTGAATAACATCCAGGTAAATTATGATCACACACACACACACACACACACACACACACACACATATATACACAGTTGTATGCAAAAGTTTGGGCACCTCTGAAAAAAATGTATGTTACAATGAATCTTTCAGTGAACAGAAGTTGGCCTGACCTCTACATGGTAGAAAGTTAAACATGACACCTTTCTGCAAATTTTAAGACAGGATTACTATTTATTTGCATTTATTACAGATTCAAAATAATAAACAAAAGTGAACATGGCACGTGCAAAAGTTTGGGCACCCTTTTGGACCATTCTTAATTACTTCTTAAAAAGATGATTACTAAGGAAAGGTTGATTCACTCGTTAGGGCTTCAATTAGTCAGGTGAAGTCAATTCCAGTGTTGAACTATTACTCTGAAGTAACTTCATACCTTCTAATCTGTCAGACTGTGATGGTTGTTCTGCCTGGTTTCAGCAACCATGGGCTCCTCTAAGCAGATCTCTGAGGACTTGAAAATGAAGATAATTGACTTTCACAAAACAGGAGAAGGCTATAAAAAAACTCTCTCAATGCTTCCAGCTAGCAATTTCAACTGTCAGAAACATTGTCAAGAAATGGAAGTTAAATGGAATGGTTAAAGTCAAGGCAAGATCTGGAAGACTAAGAAAAATACCACATAGACTTGCCTGAAAACTGGTCAGATCTGCACAACAGAACCCAAAGGTCACTGCAACGGACCTTCAGAACAGTTTAACTGACACTGGAGTAGTTGTTCACAGGTCCACAGTACAGTGTGCCTTACACAAAGGATCTGCATGGGAGAGTTGTCAGAAGAAAGCCTTTTCTACGACCTCATCACAAAAGTCAGTGTCTAAAGTATGCAAAAGAAAACCTTGACAAGCCTGAAGCGTTTTGGAACAATGTGTTATCAGGTGTTACCAAGTACTAAGTGACAGGGTGCCCAAACTTTTGCATGCACCATGTTCACTTTTGTTTAGTATTTTTAATCTGTAATAAATGCAAATAAATAATCCTGTATTAAAATTTGCAGAAAGGTGTCGTGTTTAACTTTGTACCATGTAGAGGTCAGGTCAACTTCTGTAAACTGATTCATTGTAAAATAATTTTTTTTCCAGGGGTGCCCAAACTTTTGCATACAACTCTGTGTGTGTGTGTGTGTGTGTATAATATATATATATATATATATATATATATATTATATATATAGTAATATATATATATATATATATATATATATATATACTTGACATGTGAATCCTTACAGTTATATAATCTAAAAATGGAAGAAATTGGAAAGTAATTAATTAAATTACTTTTCGGCACAGCTACATTGGCCCAATCAGAGAGGGATTTTTAAAACATATTATAAAAACTGCACACACGTTATTTCCCTTTCCTATGATGATGTTCATCTGATCATCAGGCATGGTGTGGGTGTGTGTGTGTGTGTGTGTGTGTAAATTGAAAGCTTGTAGAATGTTAACCCACATTTTAAATAATTTTGGATATGCTTGGACATGTTCAATAGCAACATCGTTTTATTGAATACTGAATAGGAAAAAAAATGTAATGATCAAATGTTTGTTAAAACAAATATGAGCTAAGATGGAGAATAGCAGTACTTATATTGTGTTATCCGTGAAATGACTGTACCTACTGAGTCAAAGTGGCTAAGTGACTAGTAGGCAATGACACATGTGAAACAGAGCATAATTAAAGCAGCTCTTTAATGTTTCTATTGTTTGTACTTTCAGGGCTGTTAATCCACTGTTTAAGTCATATGCACTTGGGATCCAGTTTCTATTGCTCAGGGTACTTGGTAAGTTATTATAATCACTGTGTCATCACATTAAAGGTTTCTTTTCAGTTTGCAAAGTTTGAACAACATATAAAAATGTGGATAATTAAATGTAGATCAAACATATTTTGGCAATTTTTCTTTTATAAAAAAATCTCTTCAGATGGATTAATCATGTTTGTTGTGTGCCCACAGTCTTTATCCCGATGCCTGTTGTCTTTGGTGCAGCGATTGACTCAACCTGTCTCGTCTGGTCTGAATCCTGTGGGAAGCGCACAACGTGCTCTGTGTACAACAACGACACTTACAGATATCTCTACTTCAGCGTCTCCGTGGGACTGAAGACTGCTGCCTTCATCCTGATGGCAATGACTTGGCACTGCATTAAAAGCAATCCCAAGAAACATCTACAGGGAGACGAAGACAGCACTGAAAAATTGACACCCACAGAACTTTTTGCATCTGCTTTGACTTTAGATACAGCGGGGACCACCAGATCTGCCACTGCAAGGACTACATTTATTTATCACTTAGGGCACAATGAAATGTGTGAGAACATTGAGTCTGTCCTCTGAATTGGTGGAACACTTCATGCTTGCTACACTTAAGCAACAAAAAACATCAGATGTGTCCAAATCTTAACCTTTCATTTGTATTGAGGCATATGGTAACAGCCCATTATTGTAATCATATGAAATGGTCTTAGCCAGTGCTTTGTGCTGTGTGTTAAAGTGTTAAAGATTTGCTTGATTCAGTAACGATTGCTGGTGTCTGAGGTTGGGTTAGGGTTAGGGTTTTGAAAGAAATGCATTTTTATTTTCAAACATACTATCTGGTACTGCATTTGTGTAGTACCAAAATGTGTTTTAACACAAGCGTAGGCTTGCTGCAACATGTGTTTCTTTTAAAACTATGTATTTCTAACTTTTATATAACAAATAGAGACCAGAATGATACCCATAATCCATTAATAAGGTAATGGATGTAAAATACAGTATGTTACTTGCAGTTTTATTTATCAGTAATAAATGCCATTTATACCTAAACTACATGCCAAGCATAACATAGCAGAAATAATACCTTATGGGTTTGATTACATTGTATTTATTTACATATAGTATATACTAATTTCTAAAACAACACACACTCACATTTATGAGGCTGTAGAACTGTTTACTAACATTTTGCTGTTAGTAAATAATTCCCTTAAAGATCACTGGCACCTTGCATCTCATACTGTTGGGCAACAATCATTGAAGCCTCTTAACTGCCAAAAACCTACATTAGTTTTACATGTTTAATACAAACTAAAGTTATTTATAATGTCTGTTTACTACAGGAAAGTACACACATGTACATTCTGAATGACTGTCTGGACATGGATTGATAACAATATACTAGAACTTGTTGCATTGTTGTACCTCAGCTTTTATTAATACAACTAGAGTATCAATTTTATTTTAGCAGCTGCTAAATCCATGTTTACAAGTATATGAATTTTTGTAATGTGCAATTATTTTTATAGTGAATGGCAGGACACATTTTTAATTTGGTGTATTTTATATTCATCCATTTGTACTAAGAATTGGAACACCCAGCAGGGGGCAGTGCAGGACGATTTGTTCATAATGCCATGGAACTGCATGATTCTTTGTTCCCCAGCCACAGCAGACACTTTTCTTGTTTATAGGTAAAAATGATTATATAGATACAGTGCCTTGCAAAAGTATTCAGACCCCTGACCAATTCTCTCATATTACTGAATTACAAATGGTACATTGCAATTTCGTTCTGTTTGATATTTTCAAACACTGAAACTCAGAATCAATTATTGTAAGGTGACATTGGTTTTATGTTGGGAAATATTTTTAAGAAAAAAAAAAAAATGAAATATCTTGCTTGCATAAGTATTCAACCCCCACATATTAATATTTGGTAGAGCCACCTTTTGCTGCAATAACAGCTTTAAGTCTTTTGGGGTAAGTATGTACCAGCTTTGCACACAGTGTCGGAGTGATTTTGGCCCATTCTTCTTGGCAGATTTGCTCCAGGTTGTTCAGGTTGGTTGGACGACGCTTGTGGACCGCAATTTTCAAATAGTGCCACAGATTCTCAATGGGATTGAGATCAGGACTTTGACTGGGCCACTGTTGGACATTCACCTTTTTGTTCTTGAGCCACTCTAATGTTGCTTTGGCCTTGGGCTTGGGATCATTGTCCTGCTGAAAGGTGAATTTCCTCCCAAGCTTCAGTTTTTTAGCAGACAGAAACAGATTCTCTTGCAGTATTTTCCTGTATTTTGCTCCATCCAGTCTTCCTTCAATTGTAACAAGATGCCCAGTCACTGCTGATGAGAAGCATCCCCACACCATGATGCTGCCACCACCATACTTCACTGTAGGGATGGGGGAGAAATCAACAAAAAAACAGAAGGGAGACCGCATCAAAACAAGAACAACAACTCAGGTAAGACAACCATTAAATGTATTTATCTAAATGCTAGAAGTATCAGAAACAAAATAAGAAAATAAGAACTTGAAGCTACTGCACTAACAGGTAACTATGATGTGATAGGTGTTACTGAAACGTGGTTATCTGAGAGTGATGGGGACGAATATAATATTTGTGGGTATACACTGTATAGGAAAGACAGGCAGGACAGAAGAGGAGGAGGGGTAGCGCTATACATAAGAAACAGTCTTGAAGCCCAGGTGTTAAACCTGGACAAAGAAAATAAAACCGAATCAATATGGGTCAGAATAACAGACAAAAATTCAAAAGGCATAATAATAGGAGCATGCTATAGACCACCAGATTCAGACGGTGAGCACAATAATCTGTTATACAATGACATTAGAAATGTGTGTAGCAAAGGAGAAGCCATACTAATGGGGGATTTCAACTTCCCCCAAATAAAATGGGAAAACCCGGTGGGTAGCGCGAAGGATGAAATAGAAATGGTGGAAATGACAAATGACTGCTTCCTAACACAATTTGTGAAGGCACCCACTAGAGGGGAGGCATGCCTTGATTTAGTCTTTTCAAATAACGAAGATAGAATAACTAAAACAGAGGTCAGAGAACCACTGGCAAACTCAGACCACAACATGGTCTCATTTGAAGTGTTTTTTAAATCCCCAAAAGTAATGACTAAAGCTAAGGTTTACAATTTTAGAAAAGCAAACTATGAAGGTATGCAACAGAGACTAACAGAAGTAGATTGGAGTAAAATAGAGAAAACACCCACAGAAGAAGGATGGTTGTTCTTCAAAAATGTAGTACTAGAGGCACAAAACAATTACATCCCTAAAGTAGACAAATCTAAATGTAAAACTAAATTGCCAAAATGGTTTAATAGATCAATTAAAAAAAATATTCAGCGAAAAAAGACACTTTACAGAGCATTAAAAAAGGACCAAAAAGAAAGTACGCAGAAAGAGTACACAGAACTGCAAACGCAAGTCAAAAAGGAAGTTAGAAAGGCCAAGAGAGAAATAGAAATAAACATTGCTAAGGGAGCTAAAACCAATTCCAAAATGTTTTTCCAATATTACAACAGCAAGAGAACATTCAAAGAGGAGATTAAATGTTTAAGAGATACAAATGGCAAAATCGTAGAGGAAGAAGAAAAAAAAATAGCAAATATATGTTAAATGATTACTTTTCACAAGTTTTTACAAAGGAAGATACTGACAACATGCCCCACATGTCATCCAGTTCCTATCCAGTTTTAAATAACTTTAGCATAACTGAGGCAGAAGTGTTAAAGGGACTAGGAGCTCTTAAAATAAACAAATCCCCTGGGCCAGATGAGATCCTCCCAGTAGTACTCAAAGAAATGAAAGAAGTAATTTACAAACCGCTAACCAAGATCATGCAGCAGTCTCTTGACACAGGGGTGGTACCGACAGACTGGAAAATTGCAAACTTAATACCTTCTATTATATGCAAACTTATGGAAACTATAATAAGATCCAAAATGGAAAATTACCTATATGGTAACAGGGTACTGGGAGACAGTCAACATGGTTTTAGGAAAGGGAGATCGTGCCTAACTAACTTGCTTGATTTTTTTGAGGATGCAACATCGATAATGGATAATTGCAAAGCATATGACATGGTTTATTTAGATTTCCAGAAAGCTTTTGACAAAGTCCCGCACAAAAGATTAATTCTCAAACTGAACGCAGTTGGGATTCAAGGAAACACATGTACATGGATTAGGGAGTGGTTAACATGTAGAAAACAGAAAGTACTGATTAGAGGAAAAACCTCAGAATGGAGTGTGGTAACCAGCGGTGTACCACAGGGATCAGTATTAGGTCCTCTGCTATTCCTAATCTACATTAATGATTTAGATTCTGGTATAGTAAGCAAACTTGTTAAATTTGCAGACGACACAAAAGTAGGAGGAGTGGCAAACACTGTTGCAGCAGCAAAGGTCATTCAAAATGATCTAGACAAGATTCAGAACTGGGCAGACACATGGCAAATGACATTTAATAGAGAAAAGTGTAAGGTACTGCATGCAGGAAATAAAAATGTACATTATAAATATCATATGGGAGATACTGAAATTGGAGAAGGAATCTATGAAAAAGACCTAGGAGTTTTTGTTGACTCAGAAATGTCTTCATCTAGACAATGTGGGGAAGCTATAAAAAAGGCTAACAAGATGCTCGGATACATTGTGAAAAGTGTTGAATTTAAATCAAGGGAAGTAATGTTAAAACTGTACAATGCACTAGTAAGACCTCATCTTGAATATTGTGTGCAGTTCTGGTCACCTCGCTATAAAAAAGATATTGCTGCTCTAGAAAGAGTGCAAAGAAGAGCGACCAGAATTATTCCGGGCTTAAAAGCATGTCATATGCAGACAGGCTAAAAGAATTGAATCTGTTCAGTCTTGAACAAAGAAGACTACGTGGCGACCTAATTCAAGCATTCAAAATTCTAAAAGGTATTGACAGTGTCGACCCAAGGGACTTTTTCAGCCTGAAAAAAGAAACGAGGACCAGGGGTCACAAATGGAGTTTAGACAAAGGGGCATTCAGAACAGAAAATAGGAGACACTTTTTTACACAGAGAATTGTGAGGGTCTGGAATCAACTCCCCAGTAATGTTGTTGAAGCTGACACCCTGAGATCCTTCAAGAAGCTGCTTGATGAGATTTTGGGATCAATAAGCTACTAACAACCAAACGAGCAAGATGGGCCGAATGGCCTCCTCTCGTTTGTAAACTTTCTTATGTTCTTATTTACAAATAAACCACTAGAAAAAATCAAAATCAACAAACAAGAATCCTACCTCCCTTGGAGCACTTAATTGATGTCTTGAGGCATGGGCAGTTTTGGCCAAAAAGCTCTATCTTTGTCTCATCTGACCACAAAACCTTTTCCCACATCGCAACTGGGTCACTCTCATGCTTTCTGGCAAACTCCAGACGTGCTTTCAGATGGTACTTTTTGAGTAACAGCTTCTTTCTTGCCACCCTCCCATACAGGCCAGTGTTGTGCAGCGCTCTTGATATGGTTGACTGGTGCACCATTACTCCACTCCCAGCCACTGAACTCTGTAGCTCCTTCAAAGTGATTGTTGGCCTCTCTGTGGCTTCTCTCACAAGTCTCCTTCTCGTTTGAGCGCTGAGTTTTGAGGGACGGCCTTTTCTTGGCAGTGCCTGGATGGTGTGATGTAGCTTCCACTTCCTGATTATTGATCCAACTGTGCTCACTGGGATATCCAAACACTTGGATATTATTTTCTACCCTTTCCCTAATCTATGCATTTGTATTACTTTATCTCTAACTTCTGTAGAACGCTCTTTGGTCTTCATTTTCCTTCAGATTCACAGCCTTACCAATGATCCTTCAACAGTGGGGTTTTTATCCAGAAAATGTGACAGCAACTTTAATGGTTCACAGGTGAAGGCCAATGGTAAGGTAATTGTGTCCGCGTTAGGGCAATTTCTTTCATCGGTGCAAACTGGGAGCTTCCACAGCACAGGGGTTGAATACTTATGCAAGCAAGATATTTCAGTTTTTTATTTTTCTTAAAAATATTTCCCAACATAAAACCAATGTCACATCACAATAATTGATTCTGAGTTTTAGTGTTTAAAAATATCAAACAGAACGAAATTTCAATGTACCATTTGTAATTCGGTAATATGAGAGAATTGGTCGGGTCTGAATACTTTTGCAAGGCATATATATATGAATAATGCAACCTATTAATGCCTGCATTGGGAAATTAGAAATGGGAAGCAAATTCATCAGAATCAAATACACATTTGCTAGTTCAATTCCTTTGGAGAAATTAACATATTTCTGTTCAGAAGAATAATCTCTCAAAAGAGGTCCCCCAAAAGCTTTGTCCAGTTTTGTTTCAGAATGTTTCCGCGTGTTTAGGATGTGTGCTGTGCAGCAATCTATAATGTACATAACAGATACACATCTGTTAACGTCATGTGTAAGAATAAAGGTAAAACTAATGTACTGGTAATGAATGTGTATGCAGAAACTTTGGGGGTGGGGGGCTATGAAAAGAAATAGTGCTTTTGACAAAGGCAGGTGCTATGCTTACGGCTGCTGTACATATTAGAAGAATAGTATTTTTCCGTAGATGTGTCACATGAGTCGAAATTACGTCATTATTCTCCTGGAAGGATAGGGGGTATTTTATTAATACAGCTACAGCAGCTGGAACAATAACCTGCGCACGGCTGCTGTACATCGTAGAAGAATGCTGATGTGCCACACACTACGGCTACAGATCTGATGATTATACCAATGTATACACATGGCGTGTAAATCTTGTTTATTATTTATCACGCAAGGCATGTGGTAATAACACATTTTAATAAAGACTTACGTCATTCAAACAAACATATTCTGTAACTAGTACTTATTTTAATAACCCAATGCCAGGCAGCTGTGGATTCTTTGACATCCCAGGAGTAGGCAATGGTCCTGTTGGTTTAATCAATAATTTATCCATAAATATGTTTCCAATTTTAATTACGAAAGATCAAAGTCAGCAGAGAAATATGTTTTTTGTGAGGTTTTTTTTTTTTTCAGATATGTTTAAGTTAGATGAAAACTGTTTACAAAGTCGATTTGATTTTTTGATATTTCAAATCAGAAATTATGTTTGCCCACCCTACCTTAAGTGGATAATTACCGAAAGCCAGGACTCAGTCTCAGCTCAGCCGACGTCATTTCACTACCTCGTCACACTCGCACTCTTCCCAACCCACCCACGTCACGTGATCTCCGCGTCGCAGTTGATCACTTACTGGGAAGGTAGAATACTGTGCATTTTGCCGGCGCGCTGTACCTGAGACAATTTGTTTGACAAAAGCATACCGTATATTTAAATGAGGAAACCAGCTTTTATTCACAGGTCATTAATTTTAACTATGAATCTCACTGCGCTATATAACTCGGCTTTACCGTCCTTTATCGCTAAGATCGTAAGGGTCAAATTTTGAAAGATCAAAAAGAATTAGACAGAACCATTATTCAAATCATAAAGCATATCGCTTAGCTTACATCATAAAGCAAATGCAATACATATATGGTGATGGCCTTTTCTTTTCTTTTTTGTTTTGCAAATAAATCGTTTTATGAATTCTTGGTTGTGAATGAACCACGCATCCTACAAGTACCCAGTACTGTGCTGTACACCAAGTGAATTATTCAGCATCTTTATGAAACACTGTTATCAAATGTTATCATGAAAGGAACATATAACCATGAGCCTGTGCCTGAGTCACATACACTACATGTGATGTGACTGGAAAAAGTTGGTTTGGGTAGTAGGGCAATCAACCTGCTTTACAGATTGCATAGGGTTGGAGCACAATGACAGCCTCCTCAAGCTCTGTTACTGTCCATGGTGCTGAAGACAGTGACGCTTAGGACACTCTCAACATGCACTTAGACCACTTATTTTCAACGTAGTGCCTGTTGTTGTCTGTTCATGTCCCAGCATTGTTGTAGAACAAGTTTAAAGAGCATAATAAAACAATTCTTCAAGCTGGTTCTAAAATGATGTGTTAAAGTAGATGTTTTAATTTCCTTAATGATACAATATTATTGTCTGTTATATTGAAATTAAGATAAATGATCACTCTCTTGCAGACAGATTTTAGCAGTACAGTCAATTATTAAGCAAATTCCTGCTACTGTTTTTTTTCATTTTATGTGTTTCATTAGTTTTACACAAATGCTCTTGAAGAGATTCAGACATACCTTAATTGATAGTTGTGGTGGATTACTTTGTTAATAAAATGCTGGGCAAAACCAATAAGGTCCTCCATTTCGATTCGACCCTTTACACAATGAAATACCTGAAGATTAACCTGGTTCTCTTAGCCCTCCATTGACTCACAGTCCACCATAAAATCAAGATAATATTTACTTTTAAATTTGTATCTAACCGCTGATCATTTTTGGTATGTGGTCTCTACTATATGCTGTATTGATTATCACAATTATGATTCAACATATGATTAGTGATGATACTCAATCATTGGCAACTATCATTTTAAATACAAGATAAAAATAAACCACCATAAAATAATTGATTACTTGTGGCAGCAGTGACATTGTTCAACAAAACGAAAGGACAATACAGAGCAAGTTTAACCTGTAACATTCACACTGAAAAACTATGCAGTGATATATGAATGAGTATATCATCAGTCGTTGGGAAGGCAATGTGACCCACGGTGCCTATGAGGAATAGACCATTTGTAAGAAGACATGGTTTGCATGGGGAAAATAGCAGCTGCTCACAGAGCTCTCCTGAGGAAATCAAATTATGGAGCTGGAACAACTGGGTTATTAAGTGTACCCAAGTGCGATAAATATTTAATTATGAGTTTATTCAACATTACAAAACACGGTACACAGGTAATGTGCTTTAAGAATTCAAACAAATTGAAAAATAAAACATAATGTCACAAGGGTTCTCTTATTGACTTACTACAAAAAACTTTGCGGTGAGACTGGAGGAATGTTTCTCACATGAATAAAACACCCTAATTTAAATAACATGGTATTTGTTCATTGCAATATTGTTTGGTATCAAAAGCAGTTAGCCATTTCATCGTTGATTGCAAAACCAGTTCCAAAACAATGCTATCAGTAGCTTATACGGGGTAGTACTGAATAGTCAATTAGTCCAATCCAATCAATTAGTAGTAAGCTAGTAGGCATCACGTGACATGACATGTGACTGGGTTGACAAGGATGGCGAGATGCGAGAGGAAGGCAGTGTCTTTTACAAAGCAAACAACTGGCCTGTAGCAGCAGTGAACTAGCAATGTCAGTATTTTAATGGATTGCAACTGCAGTTCCAGCCATCTGAATCTGCATGCCTTACAGTTTTATTCAATTCAAACAGCTGAATACAATTAAAATAAACAACATTTTAGAGCATTCATAAAAAGAGCAATAATAATAATAAACAGCAGAGTGTTACAAATAGAGCACCAGACATTATCAAAGATTTAATCATATTTACTTAAAAGTAGTGACTAGTCAATCATATTTTTCCTTTACTGTTCGACATCAAAATTAGTAGTCGTTGTTTAGGAGGCAGAGCATTTTTTCTTTGTTTGGGTGGATTTAGAGATGTTTGTCCGCGAGTGTTTGAAAGTTGTCAAAACTATTCCAATCACTGCAGATCATAACATGTTTAAAGTAGGATGTATCTACAGTACTTCTGCTGTTAAGCTACAACAATGTATCCAGCTTGGCAGACATGTTTTATTATTATCTTATAAGCTGTCTTACAAAACGACATCTTTTTTTGCAGTTCCCATTCAAGAAATGCTTCCAGCTTACACCCAGGGGGGTCAGGCAGCATTATCTTCCAAGAACTAATAGAACATAATTTGTACTTTCTGAGCTATCAGTTTATAACAGATCTGGATTACGATAGTTTGAGGGTCTGGAGATGGAGCAGACTTACATTATGGACAGAATTAAGAAATCTTTCACAGACAGCAATAAAGTTCTTACTTTTTATGGCTGCAGAAAAACTGCCAACATGTTATATTACTTGAGCCAAAACTACCTGTCAGGTTTGATAACAGAATATATAAAAGTGCTGTGCACATCTACCATTGTTTTTCGTGCATTTTTAGAATGGTTTGTATGTTTACAGTCAGGTTATATAGACTTACATTAGTTTGCCTTATGCGCAGATGTCTCCTTTAGCTGAAAATAAATCACATGACAACAGAAACAAAATCAGTTGATGTGTCTTCTCTATTAAAGTATTTCATCTCTATTCACTGCAGCATTTTAATGTGAGGAAAAGCCATGTGAGTCTCTAAGAATAAGATGTTGTAATGCTTGGGTTTTCCTGTCTCTTAACCTTTTGTGACAAATGGTAAACAGGTGGAAGACATGCAGCCTGAATGTTAAAACTACAAACTGAAGAGGCTGGTTTGTACAGACAAACCCCTAAACACCAATTAATAAACCATGAATATGCTGATATGATTAATCACTTGGAAATTTATTACACAAGATATAAATAAATTTGTGCAATGCAAAAACAAATCCATCCTACTCCCATACATTTTATTCATTTAGTTATGCACAGTTGAAACTTGGAAGGTACAGAGGCCCATTCAGGAGGTCACAGGTCATGGATATTTGGCTGGGTGCCAAAGAAAAAAGGTCCAGAAAGTTGCATATAACAATGCCCCTAACGGTTGGGATATTGTAACAGTAAAGTTAAAGGTAAAGGAATAAACCTAGTAAACAAAAACTTTAGAAGCATTTGATTTTTTTTTTTTTTTTTTTTTTTTTTATCTTATGTTTTTGATTTGAGATGTATTATAATAAAATACTTTTAGGATTGAGAAATAATTTTTAAAAAGGCATTTAACATCATGTAATTAAATAAACTACATAATGATATTGAAAAGGTCTACCAGAAGCCATAGTAGTACAGTATTCCATGTTAGATTTTGAAATGTCACATTTTTCAAGCACGGACAGCAGAAATTTAGAACAAAAAGCAATGGTCTGTGTAGCTGTTTGACAATATGCAAACTAAAGAGCAAGATGAAGAATCAGGGAGTGACTAGGTTTAAACAAGCAAACTGACAGATATTCTGGCGGGACATAGGGGAGGAGCCCTGGCTTAGCCCGCTGAATCACACAGAAGATTACAAAAACAAAGAGTAAATAATAAAGCACACTTTAAATAAAGATGAATCTATTGTGTAGATTTTGCAATTTCTTGGTGATAGGACTATCTATATGGTCAAAGAAAATAAATGTTTTACCACTGGGTTGTTTTAAAATCTCATGTTTTATCATTCTGCACATGGTCAGGAGAGTCAATTAATCATAATTTTCTTTGAGTCTTTAAAATATATTTTAAAAAAATACAGAAAATAAAAGGAGAAAGTAGCTATTTACTTCTAACAGACAAGATCCACAGACTATTTTAGTTTTTCTTTGTTATTCAATGGGGTAGTTATTCAATATTTGAACTTCATTATGTGATGTACTAAACCACAAGTTTTATAATCAACCATTTCCAACCATCTCACATCTGACATTGCGCTTCAATTTTGGTCTTCTTTTTTAAATCTGTTTTTTTGCTGATGTGGGAAAATGCACCCACATCAGCATATCTAATTTATCAAGGTACAAATAACAATGACAAGTTGGATTTCCTCATAATAAAAAGATAAACTGCACAAGCTGAAATACTAATTTATTAATTTATTAATGCCAATGATGAATTTGGCCGGAGACTTTGTCCCTGGGTGCGTGACAGCTACCCGCAGTGCTGGCCAGCTAGCGTACACATGAACAATGTCATGTAGGCTAGTGCTGCAGATAGGAAGTGGCGCATGGGCCACCTCCCTCTAAAAGACAAAGCCTCCAAACCGTGACTGTATAATAAAAATGATGAATGGTTATGCAAAACCTGCAGTGGATCACTGCCACCAACCCCCAAAAGATAGAAAAGAATGAATGACTTGATCAAATGAAAATGATGAATGGTTAGCAGAGCAGCCTGAAAAGTAACTGCTGAGACACAGGGCCGCCCCCCATAGCCCAGCCTCTCCAGCCTGCCACACACCCTGCCCAAACTAAAAACGAACTGTTTAGCACTCATGAAAAACCCTCCATCCACTGCATGATGGATAGGCCAAACAAAAGAAACGACATGAATGAAAGCCCCACAGAGCCTTTATGCATTTGGAGATGACGTGCTGATTAGTGGATGGATTCTCCTGACGGATATACAACCAAGTTTCCCATTAAATTAGTTCAGCTTACATCCATTTGATTACAGTTTCAGCCCATCATGTCTACACTTCAGCATTTTAATGTGTTGTAACTTTGTGTTCACTGACTATAATATTGAAATACTAGTAATAATAATTTGTATTATGTTACTTTGCTTACACATCATTTGTTCACATCATATTATAAAAAAAGACCTTCTCAGATAACGTACCATCGAATTTAGTTACAAATCTGATTACACCTTAAATCACGCCTAACCTGAAGTCAGAAAACATAACAAAATGTTATCATTATGGAGCATTACTGTATAATTAACTCACAGAACATGTAATACATATGTCTTCTAAATAAATCAAAGCCATGAAAAAATGTTTGCTGGAAGCCCAAACATACCATTTTGCATGTTATATATCAGATGACCTGGAATGTAATTTGGATCTCAGTTATAAGAAATGATTACCTGCCTACTGGGCCTTATTTAACAATCTAAACAGTGACAAATGTAAATACTGCCACTGTTTCAATTACCAAAGGGCCTGTAAAAGGGGTGTGGGTTATCTGGTGCGAGAGTCACAGTGTTGTGGTTGCAAAAGTCAGACACCCAGGTTTTATTTATTTACAGCACTCAAAAACACAATACTGCTGTTGCACTGAGCTGCAATACCACGCGCCACCACTGAGCTACCGGCACTGATATTGTAACGAGCACGCAGGCAGCTTACATGGCCCCAGGCCCTGCAATGTTGCAAGATTCATGCAGATTAGGCAAGCGTCCCATTTGGATCTAGTCCAATAGAAAGGCCCGGGCCAATCAGGGTGTTTCTATCAAGCCCTGCCAGACAGCAACAAACAAATCCCGGCACCAGCCTCTGTTACAATATCACTCGAAGGGTAATGCTTTTTCAGTGGGCTTTACAATTCAGAGTGTACCAAAATACACCGTTCAAACAAAACTAAAAAAATAAAAGGTGAGCGTATTTGGTGTGCTCTACTTCCGCTCTACAAGGAGGCCTCACCCATGGCATCCTCCCAGCCTTGTTTAATTGTGGAGTGAATACCAAATGTAATATGAAACACTTCTCTGTTTTCAGGCAGCTTAAGAAGTATAATTATGCTATAATGTGTAGGGCTATACTGCACATTCCAGGATTCACTTACTGGAATAGAAATGCAAATCAATTTACAAGAGAAGTGTATAGTTTATTTTTTTTTTAAATGTCTCCTTTTCTATTAGAACTGGTAACACATTTGAAATGGGAAATGTAACACACTTCTCCAGACTTCAAAATTTCTCATTTTTTGAACATTTCATCTCCTAAAACCAAATATGCTAACCAATCTCATCTAATGTGAACCATTGGTGTGAATCACTTATGAAATCACTTGATGGTACAGAAATGTCATTATCTGACTGCAGAGAACACCGGTCAACCAAGTGAAAGCAAACCTATGCTGCATTCCGCATAACACACTGTAATACCAAGCATGCAGTTGTTTAATGCAGTCCCTGTTATTTAAAATAATTGTGAAATACAGTATTATTTCTGAAAAGAACCATATAAAAAGGACATTCAGTAACTTCTCAGTATCAATTTCAATATTTTACAGAATGTTTAGTACCATACTAAAATGTTTCTATTTTATTTTCCTTCTGAATATTTCTTAGTTTTGCTATTCTCTCATTTCAGAGGTTTTTTTATTTTTATTTTTTTTGTCACAAGGTTTCATCCACTCAAATAAGTCACATGTTTCAAACTTAAACTATTTCAGATAGTTATCAAATGATTTCCTGTGGTATGATCTTCGCCGGGAGACAATGTAGTGTTGCAAAAAAAAAAAAAAACAGCACTGGTCTTTTTGGGAGTATTAGTTTTGTTTGAGAGATGATTGTCTATTGAAATAGTGCCAGTTAGTGCCTGGCAATTGTTCTAAGATAGCTTATGATTCATTTTACTGTATGTTAACATTAAATGATTAGTCAGGGTTGAAAATGATGCAAGGTTTCTAATTGAATAGACAGTAAGAGAGTATAGTATCATTCTTTAGAAGGTGACGGTAGGCCACTGGTAGACGAAATAAAATCATTACTTAAATCCACTACTCCATGCTCTCAATCTCTGTTTGTGCCATTTGATGAATCTGTATTGCAGCTCCGCCATTGGAGTGAAACTGAGCAACAGCACAGGAGATGATTTCATACCAAGAAGGGCAGCAACTTCAATAGAGGGATCTGCAGATTCCAAATTAAACAACAAAACAATAAAACAAAAGCAAAGAATTGAAAGATCCATTCAGGAAACCAAGAATGTTTTAGAAAGTTTAAACCCAATCTAGCATACCTACTCAACCTCGTCTTTAGCAATCCTTTAATAAATAATAAAACATAATCACAATTTTTTGTCAGTTTGCCAGTTATACAAAACCCATCTGTATGAACAAAGTTGCATTTACAAAAATATTGTTCTCTGCATGTACAGTGCCTATAGAAAGTCTACACCCTCTTTAAAAATGTTCACCTTTTGTTGCCTTATAGCCTGGAATTAAAATGGATTAAATGTTTTTTTTTTTTTTTTTTTTTTTTTTTTTTATCTATACATCCTACCCCACAACTTCCAAGTAAAAAAAATATCCTAGAAATTTGTAGAAAATTAATTAAAAATAAAAACTGAAATAGCTTGGTTGGATAAATGTCCATCCCCTTGTAATAGCAATCCTAAATTAGCTCAGGTGTAACCAATCGCCTTCAAATTCACACATCAAGTTAAGTGGCCTCCACCTGTGTTAAACTGTAGTGATTCACATGATTTCAGGATACATTCAGCAGTTTCTGTAGGTTGCCACTGCTGGGTAGTGCATTTCAAAGCAAAGCACCAAGCCTCTTTCAAAAGAACTCTTGGACAAAGTTATTGAAAGGCACAGATCAGGGATGGGTATAAAAAAAATAGCAAAGGCCTTGAATTTCCCTTGGAGCACGGTCAAGATGATTATTAAGAAGTGGAAGGTGTATGGCACCACCAAGACCCTGCCTAGATCAGACCGTCCCTCCAAACTGGATGACAGAGCAAGGAGGAGACTGATCAGAGAGGACAGCATCATGTCATGGGGATGTTTCGGCAGGGACTGGAGCATTTGTCAGGATAGAAGGGAAAATGAATGGAGCAAAGTACAGAGAAGTCCTTGAGGAAAACCTGCTGCCCTCTGCAAGAAAGCTGAAACTGGGACGGAAGTTCACCTTTCAACATGACAATGTCCCAAAACACACAGCCAAAGCTACACTGGAGTGGCTAAGGAACAAAAAGGTAAATGTCCTTGAGTGGCCCATTCAGAGCCCGACCTAAATCCAATCAAACATTTGTGGCATGACTTGAAGATTGCTGTCCATCAATGCTCCCCAAGGAACTGGATAGAGATTGAACAGTTTTGTAAAGAAGAATGGTCAAATATTGCCAAATCTAGGTGTGCAAAGTTGATAGAGACTGATGACAGACTCACAGCTGTAGTTGCTACCACAGATGCTTCTACCAAGTATTAACTCGGGGGGGGGGGGGGGGGGTTGGGGTATGGAGACTTATCCAACTATGATCTTTCAGTTTTGTATTTTTAATATATAGTTTTTTCTCAATAAAACCTTTTTTTCCCCTTAACAGTGTGGAGTATGGTGTGTAGATAAGTGGAAAAAAGCCTCATTTAAACACATGAAACTCTGAGGCACTGATACAACAAAATGTGAAAAAAGTTAAAGGTGGTGCAGACTCTCTATAGGCCCTGTATATCAATATATCTGATGCCCAGACAGATAAATGATGAAACACAGTATCACTATGCTTATTTGTTGAAGGACGGGCTTTGGGTGGCATTTAATATTACAGGGTATTCAATTCCCCATACAACCATAATACTTTAGTTCCTGGCTAAAGTATTATCACAAATCAGCAATCCCTGATTTGTGCTTGGTGCACGGGTACATGTGTGTGGGGAATATTGGGTGGCAGGGAGGGAGTTAAAATCCTTCCTGTAAAAACATGTGGGAGTGATTAATTAAGGCTCTAGTCTCAGGTGGATAAATGGGGTGATCACAAGAGTTAGGCTTAGGGTTAGAGTTAGAGTTGATGTTGGTGAAAGGTGTGTGGTTTCGTGCTGTCTCGTCCTGTCTGTGTATTTACATTGTGAGTGTTTGCGTAGACCTTCTTGTTTGACCTTGCACCATTTATTTTGTTAATGTGTTTTGTTTTGTTTAATGTTTAATGTTTTGCTGTATTTATTATTATTATTATTATTATTATTATTATTATTATTATTATTATTATTATTATTATTATTATTATTAAACGTGCATTCCCTGCCTCTTCTCTTCCTGGTTACAACAGCCTGGCCAGTGATTTCATCCTAGTCAAAGTGCTTCACATGCTGTGTAAAACAAATTGTTAGATGACAAGGTGCTGTTTTTGTAATATTTTTCTACTTTATATCTACTGTGTATTTTTACTTCTTCTATTTGAATTTTGTAAGTTCTCATGTAAAGACAAGCTTGTGGAAAGTTACTGATACTGACAAATTCCTGATTTGAGTATGACATATGAAGTTTGTCTGTGTCTTGTAATCTGTAGTCTCTAGTAATATACAAGGGCCAGGAAAAGAGGTGAAGAATGGTGTATCCACAGGTCAGGTATAAAAAGAGAGGTGAAGAATGTTGTATCCACAGGTCTGGTCTTTGTTTAGAGACATTTTTTTATACCACAGGAAGAAGTGAAGACTGCACACTCTGTTGTCTCTGGAATTGGTAATTATGTGCATTAATGCCTTTTTTATATTACATGTTGAAATTGAATTAATAAAGTAGTAGTATAAAACTGACTAATTGAATCATTCCAGGTTAATCCACAAAATAAGACTCACACCAGTTAACACAGTATTCCTTTTGTAATTATTTCTTAAAATTAAAATGAAAAAAACATGTGGCAGGCTGGTGAGTGGATATAGGCCCAGAGACAGACTGCAGTTCAAAAAAATATACTTTTATTATAAATAAACACAAAAATAAAAGTGCACAATGGCAAAAAAATAAAGATATTTAAACACAAATAAAGCAAAAAGCAAAACCTACAAAAATACTGATTTCCAGGCTGGGCGATGCCTTCACTAGATTAAAAAAATCATCAACAACCAACAACCAACAACCAACAACCAACAACCAACAACCAACAACCAACAACCAACAACCAACAACCAACAACCTGCTTCCTCAGCTCTCTCCTCCTAATGGGAAGCAGAGGCCTCCTTTTATGTCAGGTGGCTGAGCGCTGATTGATTGTTAATTAAGTTAATCATCTAATCAACCCCAGCCACCTGAACATAATAAACCCAGGCAGGTAGGGGAAATTAACCCCATCCCTGCCAATTTAAAAAGGGAAGAGCTTTGCTCTGCCACAAAACAATATTACATTTTTAAAATAATTGGAAATGATCAACTTCAACCAACACAGCTTGTTATTGTTGACAATTACTGGACTTGTTTTAGTATGTACTGTATATGCATTACTGTAGATATGATGAATATTGATGAAGAAGGGTATGTTGAAAACAGTTGTTGCTTAATTGCTACTTTAAGGGTGGATGTGTCTAAAGGAACCTACACACCAGATGTGATGCATCAAGCAAAAATGTGCAGTGATGCCACAAAATGAATAGCAGCTTTACTTTTGAAAACCATCCTTCACATGACAGGTGACGCAGGGACGACAACAGGGCGACACAATGGAGCAATGCAAAATAAATAGAATTGACAACAAGGGAATTAAGCAAACAGAGAACAGCTTCAATGCATGTTGTCCACCAGGGTGAAGCAGTAACCAAAATGATGGTGGTCAAATTAATACTTGCCATTGAAAAATATCCAGAGCTTCATAACAAAGATCATCGCATTTCTAAAGATATAGAGATGAAATATAATACATGGGACTCCATCTGAACGTACTGGTAAAGCCTGGTATGTGTGATTTATTGCCATATATGTTGAAATACCATCAAGGAAGACATTCATCATTCCCACATCAACAATGGGAGTCAGTACATTTCCTTTTACACCTAACAGCCTTAAAGTTAATGCTTAAATGGAAGGGGGAAACAATAGATGTTTCTTAGAAATGTCTGAAGTAAAGTCAACATCAAAGAAAATGTATTTCTAAATATTTGACATTGCTGAAAGATCTATTAACTGCACGATCCAAAAGTATTGTTTTGTTTTTACCCTGGGGCCTATGTGGAGTGACATTTATATACTTTTGTATTTTCCATATTAAATTCTTTCAGAGAAACCGTCAATAATTCTTTGATTCTCAGTATGCTGGAAGAAAGATGAAGAGTAAAAGACTCCATCTATCAAACAAGACATAATAATTAGAGCAACTGTCTTATTAGGTTGCTTCAATTAATCCATGTCCTGGAGCCTATTCTTTTCTCTGTCTTGTTCCTTAGGGCAGCAAGTATTAAGATTCATGTTTCCCTCACAAACTGATCTTCTGTGATAACAAAGGGTGACAGATGTTATTATCAGTTCAAATCATAATGCTCAGGACAATTTAAAGTTCTGGCTCATATTACAACTCCGTGGACCATATCTTAATACAAGTTAAGTCTGGCTATTAAAGGCTAAATTATGCACATAAATCATTTCTATAATCTGCTAAATAGTTATTAAATGCTAATGTGTGTTTATTAATAATACTGTGTACCGTTATGGCCTTTTAATTTGACATGCAGATAATGTAGATTAATATTACACAAAAGGCAACTGAGAGAAACAGTAGTTCCTCACGCCAAGCTATCAGCAAGAACTGTCAGAGACTCTTTATACAGCAAGGATAGTTTATGTGTTTTCAGGGTATTGGTGCAGCAAAAGTAAATCAGCCAAAAGCAATATTTCACTTTTAATTTGTAGTTCCCAGCACTCTTAGGTGAAATGTAGAAAAATAAGTAAATACCTGTGTGTGACAGAGATCGAATGATTCTTGGTGTTAGATCTCCCCCCCAACCTGTGAGGGCGCTGTGTAAATGGAACAGAGTACCTTGGACTAGTTGACCCGGAAATTTATTCCCAGGGTTTGGCAAAAGTCAGTCATCTAGAAAGGGGGTGGAGCTGCGATACACTAAACCATTAACCCGTAAGGTTAACGGCGTGGCATCCATGGATTGGAGGAGCGAATGTGCTCGTTCAACAATGGGTTATGGTTGATGGTCTAAATAGGGGACTGTGGCAGAGATTGAATGATTCTTGGTGTAAGATCTCCCTCCCGACCTGTGAGGGCATTATGTAAAAGGAACGGAGTACCCTTAACTAAATGGTATGACAATTTATTCCTTAGGGTAGGTGGAAGTCGATCATTTATGAAGGTGGCTGAGCTACGGCACCCAAGCTCAATGACCCAGACGGGAGACAACGTGGCATCCGAGGATTGGAGGAGCGGATGTGCTTATTAACCTAGGGGTCATGAGCGAGGGTAAAATTAGGGGATGTAGTGTAAGTGATCTTTTCCTTTTGTGATTGGTTAGAAACAAACCCAAAACGGAGGCCCCTGTGTTACTGTGAAAACGTGAGTGTTGTGTTTTTTTAATTTGTCTAGTTGACTGTTTGTTTGTCTGTTTTTCTAAGACTACTAACACCTATTTGGTGCAGTCGCCGCAGGCCAGCATTAAACCCGGACACCAGCACTTCCCTTACATGGAGAAAACTGTCTTTACACCACAAGCAAAATAATTCACTCACTGTAGGAACAGTATATGTGTTTTGTGTTAGTGTCGGTGTAAACGGGACTTTTGGTTACGGGTCAAACCCGGGGAATATAAACAAAGTGATACACACCGCTGTATCACTTTATAACATTTATTATTTACAGTTGTTTGCCAAAAGGCTCTGGACTTTGAACCCTTCAATGAACACCCTTGCACCTGTGAATCGCTGTCTGTGTGATTAATCCACCTGCACTCACTTACCACTTTGCCACAGGGTTGCAGTGATGTGATCTGTTCCTTGTGATGGATATGCTTTTTGACTGAAAGGAACTGAGTGAGAAACTAACCGTGAGTGTTTTTGTTTGTTTTGTCAGTCTGTCTAAAGTCTACTGTTTGTCTTGTTTGTTAGACTAGACAGCTAACACGAACCAGAGCTGTCGCCCACGGCCAGCACAAAACCCGGACAACAGAGAACTGTGTGTCACAAATAAATGTACTTTCACTACCGACACTGCAGCACTCACTGGGAGAGGTGACCGTGTTAATGTTTGGTGTTTGGACATTGTTATTATTTACGGGACGGCAGCCCTGCATATCCCCTTGCAATACACATTGCTGTGTATTGATGTGTATTGCCAGTCCTCCTATTTGTTTTCTGTTTGGTCATCAGACCCCTGGATTTAAAATAAACAGAACTCGTTTTCACCCGTACTTTATTGTCTGTCTCTTCATTGTTGGATTACCACACTGCACCTGCACGTACCACTTACCACTTTGCCACAACCTGTCATGCAATAAGAGAAATGTCGCCAAAATAATGATAATATTCTTTTTCTCCCTTTTTTTTGCAGATTATTGCAGAACCAAGGCATTTTTATCCATAAATATGTACATTACAGGACATCCGGGTTTAATGTCAATTAACTTGTTTTGTCAACCTGGAAATATACTAGGGAATGCATCTATTTTGAAGTCTGTATCATGTTTATAAACCGTTTTTTTGATATTTTAAAAAGGACTAGTCACACTCATTGCACGCAAAAAAAATAAAATATCTATACGGTGAAATCTGGCCCTTAACAAGAATTCTCTGTAGTTTCAAATAAAACAAACATTTAGAGAATTTAATACTATCCCCCTACTACTTCACAAACATGAAAACGGTATGCTATACAAAATGAACAGATAATATACTATCGCTTAGATGAAAGCTACTGCAAACGTTTTAGTCTACTTTCGAAAGTTATGTTAGACTCTATTCGAATGTATTAGTATAATAAATGTTTTTAGTGTTTTAGGACAGAAGCAAAAGAACTTTTTTGTGAAATTGAACCAGACGATATGATGAACGACACAACATGTTATCTTCCTATATGAACACCACCACACATGTTCGGTCCCACAGCACCGTTACGTTGCGACGTAACCTTTCGTACAGATCTAAGCTAAGGGTGTGTCCCCTTAACTTAAACAAAAACTTTCAATTGTTTTGTGGTTTACATGGGTCTACAATCAATACACATTTGTTTGTGTAAAAACATGTAGTTACATCAACTGAAGACTTTATTGTGAAGTAACTTGTATGTATGAAAACGTGTGAACATGACTTTTTGCACACCTTAACTTTAACGCTTATATATAATATAGATATATATATATATATATATATATATATATATATATATATATATATATATATATATATATCACTGATATCTGTGACAGGATTTGAACCCTAACTAGTCATCTGTCACTCCAACTACATAACTGCTATGCTACACAGATTTCAACAGACTAGGCTACTATTTGCATTTACCCTATCCAAAAGACAATCATTGCCTCAATATAGGTTGAATAATTTTGCTATTCCCGTAAGGTGTGTGTGTGTTATTATCCATTAAGTGAAAAATGAAGCCATATCTGAAACAAAAACACATTAGAAATGTGAAAAAACTGCAAGTTATCAAAAGTGCCCAGCCATTTAAAGTGAAGATATCAAAAACACAAGACAAGTTTCAAGAAACCATTGGGGCAAAATTGCCCAGCTCAAAGCAAATAGGCACAACTGTAAAATCGATGGGGGCCAAGGTTGCCCCAGTTGTTTCTACTAACATGGCTTGTGTTTTTCAGGCACAATAAAAGTTATATCAAAAACACAAGCCAAGTAAGTGTTAAATTTCAGATTTCAATTTAAATACTGCCGTTCAGGAACAAAGCAGGCAATACAAAAGTAAACAATAAATAAAATAAAGATATATAATATTCTGATTAAAACTTGGCAATATGCAGAGCAGAAATAAAGGCACTTGAGGTATTTTCACACAGGCTGTGGGTTATCTAGATAAGTGTTTAATGTTGGTACTGGCACAAAATAAGCTGTGGAGAACACAAAGATGCAATAAAATATGAGCAGATACTGTGTGACTTAGCTCAGGGGACTCTTGAGTGAGAATAATTGGTGCATCTACTGGCTTTTACCAGGGTGCACAATGCCAGAAGGAATGAAGACTAACGACAAGCCAAAATATAAACAATAGCACCAAGCTTCCGGAGAGATCGGAGCTGCCCGAAGCAGTTCATAATGCCGAATAAGAATTAACAGAATTCAAGTGGTACTTTACTTGTAATTATACTGTTGTTACAGATTTGTTACAGTGTTGGTAGTGGATACATTCCTAGACTTAGGGGTAGATTCAAACTAAAGCTAAGGCAGATGAACTGTACGCTATGAGAATTGTGCAACCTGCTCGTTCACAATTTCTATTACTCAGTATCAAATCAAATAATTCCTCATGGTGCCGCAAAATGGGAACTGTTAGGAGGGAACTGAAGTTATGATTTATTTTATATACTGTGGCAGGGTAATGTCACAGCCCAGGCTGTTACCTGCAGGAATTAGACGCAGAGACAGAAAGCTGCAGTTTAAAAGTGCTGTTACCTAATTGGGGAACGGACACATCCCTGCCAACCTTACATTCCCCCCACACAATATTTACAGCAGCAGGGCTTCTGCCCTGCCACATGTACAATTACTGAAATAAAATAATTAGCTGGATAATAAAAGGTACTCTCCAATAGATACTAACAGGTACTTTCAACTAAATAAAATAGGGAATAAAAAATGAAGGTAGCTCTTTTGATTATATAGTCTGAGAGGAGGGGGTAGGGTGGGATAAAATATGATACATATTTTTTTTATTAAAATGTATTTGTTTACAAACATTTGACCTTATAAGCCTACTACAGGTTGTAATGATTTTTCCTTCATTCATTCTATAATATGATAGGCTACATTATGTTTAGGTTGCTGATCCTAGAATGTGCAAAGGTATTAAATGTATTTTAGGGCAAAAGAAAAAGCAAAATGAAGCATAGTTTATGTTGAAAGTTTGTTTTCTTATATTATCTCATATTGAAAATAAATAAATATATAAATTGTCTTACATTTTGTATAAATGCTATTAAAACATAATGTAGTCATTACATTGCTCTTTGTTCTAATGAATTTGGCATTTGAGAAATATATTGTTTTTACTTGTTTGGGTTAATACAAATATAAATAGAAGCAGGCTCAATTCTCAGTCCTCTGAAATGAGATTTGGAAAACCCCTTGAGTCCATTCTGCAGTTAATTGTCTTACAGAGAAGCTGTTCCATATTTATTACGCCATTATTTACTGAGCTAGTCATCTTATCATCTAATTCCACTGGAGTTTCTGTCTTCAAAAATAATTAAAATAAGTAAAGGACAATAAGTCCATTACCTTGCTCAAAGATTAATTAAATATACAGCCATTCACTTAATGCACTGCCAGTAACTGCTAAAACTGAGGAAGAAAGAAAGAAATGTGCTAATTACACTCTTTGTAACTATTTGTCCAAGCATTTGCATTGCATTCCTAATGTTAATCAATCTATTTTTTGTTCCAAGCACACTTTTGAATTTCTCTAGTTGGTACATGTTATTTAAATGTACAGTGCTGTGAAAAAGTTTGTGAACCCCAAAGATGATTATGGAAATTCCATAGTTTTACCATGATAGCCTTCTTGAATTCTTGAATTATTAAATATCCAATAGGATATATATTAACCAATTCCATGTCTTTTGAAACTAAATGATGTATGAATTAGACAAACAATGAGTAATTAAGATTCAGGACATGTGAAAAGGTAAGTGAACCCCTGGTTCTATCAGCTCAATTAAGGGGATAATTAGAATCAGGTGTTTAAATAATCAGGTAGATCTTCAGGGGTGAGTTTGGGAGGCCCCACCCTATATAAAGATCAGAAACTTTGTGAGATTCGTCTTCACCATATAGGTGTGTGGAAACATATCATGCCACAATCAAAATAAATCTTTGAGGACCTCAGAAAAACAGTTATTGATGCTCATCAGTCTAGAAAGGGTTACAAAAAAAACCATTTCTAAGGATTTGGGGCTCCACCAAACCACTGTCAGACAGATAGTCTACAAATGGTTGAAAGTTCAAGACCACGGTCACTTTACCTAGGAGTGGTCGTCCTACCAAAATCTCTCCAAGAACAAACCAAAAAATCATCAAGAAATTCACAAAGAACCCCAGAGTAACATCCAAGGATCTGCAGGCCACTCTCTTCTTGGATAATGTGAGTGTTCATGACTCAACTATCAGAAAGATTGAAGAAGGTGTTCATGGAAAAATAGCCAGAAGGAAAACACTGCTCTCTAAAAAGAACATTGCTGCCTGTCTGAAGTTCGCCAAAGAGCACATAGATGATCCACAAGATTTCTGGAACAATGTTTTCTGGACAGACGAGTCAAAGGTAGAACTTTTTTACCTCAATGAGAAACGTTATGTTCGTTGAAACCCAAACACTGCGTTCGAACAGAAGAACCTCATCCCAACCATCAGCATGGTGCTTGGAGTGTGATGGTTTCGGGCTGCTTTGATGGATGGGTTGCCATCATTGACACAACCACGAATTTTACATTGTATTAGAAGATTCTAGAGGAATGTCAGGCCATCCGTCTGTGAGCTGAAGCTGAACCGAAAGTGGGTCATGCAGTAAGACAATGATCCTAAACATACAAGCAGATCTACAAAAGAATGGCTGTAGAAGAAGAAATACCGAATTTTAGAATGGCCTAGTCAAAGTCCGGACCAAAACCCCATCGAAATGTTGTGGCAGGACCTGAAGCGAGCTGTCCGTGCAAGGAAGCCCTCAAATGTCACTGAGTTGAATCAGTTCTGTAAGGAGGAATGGGCCAAAACTCCTCAAAACCGATATGAGAGACTGACCAACAGTTACAGGAAACAGGAGGAGGTGCCACCATTACTGAATCTAAAGATTCTCATACTTTTTCACACATGGATATTGAATGTTGAATCATTTGTGGATAAATAAATGTTGAAATAGTATCATGTTTTTGTGTCATTTGTTTAATTAGGTTTTCTTTATCTATTATTAGGACTTAGAATATGATCTAATAACATTTTAGGTTTGAAATATGTGAAATATGTGAAAATCCTAAAGGGTTCACAAACTTTTTCTTGGCACTGTATATATCCATCATAGGAATTCTTGTTGGCAGACACAGTGCTTGACAGCTCTTTCATAATCAGTGGCTGCTCATGCACGCTCTTGATCAGTAGTCAGATATACTGTATACTGTGAATGAGGAAGAGATTATGCTTATTACCTGTTTCTTCCCACTCACCACAGGCCATAACTAACCTCAAGGAGCTGCCAAGTCTGATCAGCATCAATAAAAACAAACCCAGTGTGGAATCAGGTCTCCCTGGCATAGCTGATATTTCATTTTTTGATTAAGCTGTTTATGCAGTACTTGGCAACAAAGTTAAAAGTTGTGGTGAACGCTTTGTTAAAGGGCACTTCGGCACCTTCTAAATTATCATTAGTGGGGGCTGTAGGATTGCTGTTGTGTTGAGAGGGAGGCTTGACCATGTTTGGAAAGGTTTTCATGTCCCCTGCAGCAGTAGTACGGAACCTATGGAATCTGTCCAGAATCGATGAACAGAACCTGTATTATAAATGATCAAACATGACATTACCAGCTTGTTACTATAGCAACAGCAAAGAACATTCAGCAGCAGAGTCAACTTGCGTACCTCTCAAAAAAGCTTGTTTCGTCAGTGACATACATTTTTAACTGAAAACAAGTTGTCCCTGAAGTCACAACTCTAGTCTAATTTCAAGACTACAAACAAAACTAATTCTAAATGTCAGCTTCATGTTGTAGCCCGTGTAAAGTCCCCATCCTTTAATTGAGTAAATTAGTTATACAGGCAAAGGATTTTAAAGAAATAAAATCATTTTAGCAGCATAAAACAAGCACTACAATGATTTTTTGTACTTGTATTTTCTTTACAGCTATAATGAATCAAATAGTTGCCATTGGTTACAGTACTGAGAACTGTCCTCAGTAACCATTCGATGATTTTCAAATGACGCACATGTTTTTAATGTTCATCTAGCTACTGATCATAGTAGTTTCCTCTCGTTATAGTCTGTTTTCACCATAGCTTTTCATGATTCACCGTGTTTATTAATATGCTTTACTATACCTCTCTGGGCTTTACAATGTTAACCTATGCTTTACCATGTTTTCCCTATGCTTTATTACACTTTGACATGTTTTAAACATACTTTTTAAGAGTAATGGGACAAATATTTACTAAATTATAAAATAAAAAGTATTAGAGCTTGTAACCTTTAAAATATAATTATTTATTACTAATGGGCTTCTTATTTTTGTACTTTGATTCACTGAATTTATTTCTGCTTTGCTTGTGACTCACGCAGTTAATGATTTATGTTCTCTCGCAAAACACCTCATCTTAACACAGCATTAAAGGTTTAGATACTTGATTGCATTTAATGCTTCAATGGTATTTATTTATTAATTGATCATCAATAAAATGTGTGCAAAAACAATTACAGAACTGTAGCCACGCTACACACGTGTAAACAAAAGGACTTGGTATATAACAAGTTTAGCAAGATAGCGGTACATTTTCTCTTACGGAATAACAGAATACATTAATTTAGGCAGCAATAGAACTAATACACGCTGAGAAAAGATGGTTTCCCCAGCTTTCTGTATACATTGAACAAACGGCTCCTTCCCCATAACTCTGGAATCCTTTTTGTGTTTAGAATCTACATAAAACCATTCTCGTATACAACATAAAAGGGGTTTACATTAGATAATGAAAAACACATTTGATCCAAATAACCCTAACCCAATATAAAAACACTAAGCTTTACTGCAGGTGACTCGTATACCACTCATATACAACCCTCCATGTTCAGTATGGTTCTGTATGGACCCTAAACACAGCAACAAGGGTTCCATTAAAATATATCATGTGGGTCTATATCAACCTCCAGTTGTATTACGACTCTCAAGCCTCCGTCTGTTTTTACCTGTTTGACAAGAATGAAACTGTTTTGGGCTCTATTCATTTTCTATTTTGTTCCTGCTGCATTAATTTGCAGGGTCATAACTGGTCTTGTCTTTTATTAGGTGCCCTTGCCTTCAGCTGAAGACACATAATCGTTGTTACATCTAGCCAGTTAGATAATTGATGTAATTATTTGTTGAATTTGACATATATTTTTCAAGGCCAGTTGATGGTTTTAAAAAAGCACTTGATTCAAGATACACTACCTATAAATCATTTTGATGCCTGAAGAGAAGTGTTAAATGTGTCCAGTTAATCAAATAATTAGACCAATTAAGTAATTGGGTGCTCAGCTGGAACGAAAGCCGGAAGACACTGTGGCCCCCTGATCAAGCTGGTATAAGTATAATTACACCCCTGATCAAGCTGGTAATGAAGTATAATTACACCCCTGATCAAGCTGTAATGAAGTATAATTACACCCCTGATCAAGCTGTAATGAAGTATAATTACACCCCTGATCAAGCTGGTAATGAAGTATAAATACACCCCTGATTAAGCTGGTAATGAAATATAATTACACCCCTGATCTAGCCAGTAATGAACGCTGCATCATATATTAAATAAATAATACTGCATGGGGTAGTGTGTGATATGAAAATGGAATGAATCTCGAGTGGTAGGATGCTATATAAACCCAGGGGGGTTTAATTCTCATTTATCACACAATACCCCATGCAGTATTTTTTATAATCTCTGGTGAGCAATTTTGTGAGAGAAGACAGTAACTATGTGAGGTGCAGTTGGAATATCTATCTGTTTGACAGCTCTTGGTGTGGTCGCGCCATTGGTGGTATTAATGAGTGTGTGTTTCCTGTATCAACTGGCCATGTATTACAGGAAACATCAACTGGACGAACCCATTGAAAAAATTGCTCACCAGCTATTATAACTTAATAGTTGAATGCAGATGTCTGTTTTGTTAATGTGTACCATTAGTAAATGGGATTAGTGTAAAGATTTTTTTTTTTAAATTTAAAGTAATGTTTGCAGAGATCAATAGGGCTACTCTATAGGGATCAGATAAAGAAATAAAAGTAGATGACCAAAAGTTTTCTTTGCTTTTCTTAATGGTTCGAATCTCAAATGGTGTTAACAGCTTTAGCTTGTTCAGAAATATTTGCAGTGTATCATGTTAGGCTGTGAACTCTCTTTAGGACAAGACTGATGTTGCTTGAGAAACGATGAGCTGCTCAAGAGGTTTCCAGGAATCATAATTTAAACAGATAGTTTTTAGGGTAGTGAAGCAAAAGGGTATTTCACTTTATCACGTTTGTGTCTGAAGGACAGAAGTAAGACTTTAGAGAGTGGTAGGGAAATTATGTTACAGTAAGCAAAGTATGCCCTTGACAGTGTGAAAAATGGGAAAGACTGCCAGAAATAATAATAAATAAAATTAAAAAGAAAACATAAACCTAACTGACTGGAGAAAACATACAGGTGCATGTATTATTATATGCTGTGTATGATTTTACATGACTAATCATTTGTTTAGTGAGATAAAACATGTTCATTACTATTTTTAAATACTGCTAAGGCACAGAGAAAATGTAAGTCTGAGATCTCAGCATCGCTGATTTAGTTAAAGTGATTATTATTACGCACTGTAATTATTTATTTTAGTTTTTTGTCATTCTACCTGTTTATTAAAACAGAGAGTGGGTGCAAGCCGGACCAAGACAAAATTGCCTGGAAGGGGCCATTGAAAACTTCACCATGTGATTTCTCTGCCTATATAGTCTACATACTCATTTTTTACAAATTCAAATGCTCCCAGACCAAGACAAAAGTTTTTAATATACACACCAGAGTAATTATGTGGTAAAGTTTTCAGAGTAATTATGTGGTAAAGTTTTCAGAGTAATTATGTGGTAAGTTTTCAAGGCGTTTCGAATTGTTTTATGCCTTGTCCAAGCAGTTTTGTCTTGGTCCAGCTTTCAAGCTCTCCAGTTAAAACATAGATGCTGCTACAGCTGAATTGCTTTTAGTTGAAGAGATTATTAATAACTATATAATTGTATTTAGAAGTCAATGAATAAAAACATGGTCAATCAAGGAGATATCATTTGGAGACCAGTATTGCAAAAAATAAATGCTGATGGTCAAGCAAAAAGAACTGTGAATAAGCCTAAAAAAAAAAAAAAAGGATAGACTGACTTAAAGAGAATCAATTATGAAAAGTTTGCATTGGCAACTAAAATCATCTTGGGTGGTAGATCATCTGTGGATACTTATTAAAACCCCTCTGGAAATAAAAGCCTAATCAACCATGAACATGAAAAGCATTTAAAAAATTGGGGGAACAGATAAGGCATTCAGTCCATGGACAGTCCCTAATGATATGCACTGTATCTCCAAATTTGTTTAAGTAGGCTCTGTAATTCAACTAAATATAACCCTTCCCATTGTACAAACTACTTTATGCTTTGTTCCTGTGCCTACATTTTTCTCCACTAGTATATGTATAAGATATTCAAATGTAATAAATAATGCACTGACCATCTTAGTCTAGCCATACCTAACAGGTTAATCAACAAAATCCATAAATTGTTGGGTCATTGACTCAAACATTATCAAATGAATCTCTCACTGCAACATAAACACTTTTGTCTCAGGTTGATACTTGAACCAAACATTTAAATCAGATTGGTACGTGTGGCTTCTAAACCGCCTGCAAGATTCCTATGATATTCCTGTATAGGAATGTGTAGTATTTTGGTGTATTACTCTTAATAATTACAATTATTGTAAATTGTAATAGAGAATAAGAAACACAGTTTTAAAAAATTCCTTAAAATTACAAAAAATGCAGCACTGTAGAAGCTATTTAAACTTGCTGATAAAACCTTGTAATAGATTCCAATTCAGGTCTAAGCTCCCTAACTGGAAACTGTCCGATATGGGTAGGGTCGCCACCTGAGGTACAAAAACCAGGACATTGGAACATAAGGGTGCTTTTAAAATTTAAAAACCTCTAGAACTCCAATAGTCATCCAATACATAGCTATTACATAATTGACAACCACTTTAATATGTGCATTTATTGCAGTAATATTATCATGATTTGTGGTCAAAGTGTGGCAGTGGCCTTGCATTATTGAGGTAGTAATCTAGATGGATGTGGAAGCATAAGATTCAAAACGGGACATGATTAAAAACCAGGATCTTTAAAATACTAAAATCCCCGGACACATTCCTCAAAAATTAGGGATGATCAAAGGAAATCAGGAACAGATGGCAACTCTTGATATGGGGCAGATGGGACTTTCCCTGCCTAATTCATGCTTTCTGATGCCTTCTATGTAATGAAAGAATGGCAGACATCTTCCTACTATAAGTGTATAAGACTGGGATTAATACCTCTCCTGCCCTTATGCAAGTTTACCATGGTATTTTTGCACTTTTTGCATGTGTGAACAAAATAGCTTTGCAGGGGTGACGTTAGAAGAGATGAAGAACGAAGAACAACAAAGGTGTGGCGGTGAATCTGTGATGCTGCGGCATCCAGAGTTTTATTGTAAATAATAATAACAAACAAAAAGATTTAAACAAAAGAAAGGGCGCGTTGGCCAAACAAACAGACAGACAAAACAAATGTGGAAGAACCCAATAAGTACCGTGCTGGAGCTTCCAGCATGAAATAGCAACTGTTAGTATAATATATCCTTCTCTCCTGTTCTTCAATCACAAACACACAACCCCGAGTGCGTGAAAACATGCAGCTTTTATGCAGCTGTACCAAGACTCGATTGCTAATCAATCATTCAACTGGAGTCTTGGTACAACTGCACATGAATTAATAAAAGTGCAGTTCCCCGTGCTCACATATTATTTTACCTGCGCGTGAAGTGCTGTGCAATCCTCATGCCTAAATACAAATATACATTTTAAACACTTGTGCTTGTAACCCATATTTATATCCAGTGTATTTTATACATAAACACCAACATTAACACACTACATACAACATAAAACACTAATAGACGTAAAGGGGCGGGACACTCCGCCACACATGGTAATGCCATGGCACCATAATGTACCCTGGTTTACTGTGTTAATTAACACGCTTTACGATACCTCACTGTTCTTTACATTGCTTTGTCATGCTTTACCATGCATTCACTATGCTTTTTTATGCTTTGCTATGCTTTTACTCTGGTAAACTTTTATATGGGTGGCTTTAATAACACTCCATTAAGAAGGTGCTAACAAGTGTCATACACCTGTGTGGATTGCACAGATTATATTGTTAACATGGGCATGCCCCAATTGCTTTCCAAAAGCAGAAATCACGTTACTGGCACTAATTCAAACACATACCTTTGAGGGTCAGGTCATTTACTGAAGAAGGATACTAACACCAACAAAAAAAGTTTGTGACTACAAAAAAAAAAGTTGTGAATCGGGCCCATAGTCTTAGTTTGTCTTTTAGTACTTTTATAATCATAATTGGTGTTTCTTCCTTTAAAATTGTGCTAATGATGGTTTGGGTTAAATAACTCTGACACATGTTCTTCTAGCAAACAACCAGCTGGAAGTTTATTTCTGGGTTTAGTTTTATTTAAGTTATTTATCATATTGTATCAAAACAGTACAAAACAGCTTGAAAGTCAGCACTGTGGCATGCAGACCAACCCTTACTGATGTGTACCAATGTGAGTCACATTAACACAGATGCTTCACATAATATTGGCTCCTCGTTTCCCCAGTGGGATTGTGTTTCTTGCGATCTGAAGAACCTGATGAACATGACTGCTGTTTTTGTTGTTACTAAAGCCCCTTTCACGCTGGCATACCTACCCGGGTCCTGACTCAGGTTCTGGCTACCTGGGTTCTGGGTCACAATCTCACATAGTGTGAAACCACATACCTGGGTCGCACCCAAGTTAACACGATACAGTAACAAACAACCACGCCTGCGTGAAGGTTTCACTTCTGCAAGGAACATTTCTGTTTATATTGTTCAGCCATATTTTTGTTGATTGAGCCACAGCATGGGATGAATAGAGGTCGGATTACAGCATGGGCTGAATAGAGGTCAGATTACAGCAGGGATGAATAGAGGTCGAATTACAGCATGGGATGAATAGAGGTCGGATTACAGCATGGGATGAATAGAGGTCAGATTACAGCAGGGATGAATAGAGGTCGAATTACAGCATGGGATGAATAGAGGTCGGATTACAGCATGGGATGAATAGAGGTCGGATTACAGCAGGGATGAATAGAGGTCGGATTACAGCAGGGATGAATAGAGGTCGGATTACAGCAGGGATGAACAGAGGTCGGCATCGGTACCTGAAAACCCAGGTACCCATTGGGTTTTAAATGACCCGACCCAAGTCTCTTTTTACTACCCAGGTATCGATTATTATTTTGAGAATTTAAAGAAAATGTAGTAAATATGACAATGTAGTTGTAAGGGTGGGGTCTCTGGCCGGCATAATAAAGACAATGTTAAAACAAGCCTTGCATTAAGCCTCAACTGACAGGATATCACAATGTTTTATAGAAAACAATAAGACACAGCGGCAAGTACACCTCAATAATAATAACTATTATTCTCAGGAACTAAATCGGAAAGAAATAAACATACCATCCTGTTGGGTTTATGTCAGTGATAACTCTATGATCCATTAATAATAATAATAATAACAATAATAATAATAATAATAATAATAATAATAATAATAATAATAATAATAATAACCGCGTGACTTCCATTACGGAATGCTTTATCTACAGTTATTGCAGATATAGGTTCTTACCAAAAAGATAAAATAAGTTGCCTTTATTTAAAAATAAATAATAAAATAAAGTATTGTGAGAGGTGTACCCCAGCAAACAGACTGAACACTAAACATTTTTTTATTTTTATTTTAATGAAGTAGATTAAACAAAGAAAAAGTATGCGCACTCCAAAATGTGTAGGTGCAAAGTACACAATTAAATCAGTATAAGAAAAACATTACACGCACACTTACGAAACATTGACCTATTTTGTTTTGGGTTAAATAAAAAATAGTTGTGGAGCACGTTAAGTAAGTGTGCTAGTGCTTCTTCCTTTGAATGAAATGTTGCCTTGACAGAGTTTGCAAATTGATACGCTTATTGTGTACTTGTGTCTGTCACCCAGGTCAACCCTGCTTTATCAAAAGCAGTGTGAAATCACGTAGCCAACCCGGATGCCACGGGTCCTGACTCGGGTAGGTCAGAGAACGCCAGTGAAAGGGGCTTAACACGGCACCTAATTAGAATTACAGTCACTTCAAAATTGCAACTTGGTAATTACAGTCCTTGCAAAATTGCAACTTTGGTAATGATTCACCTTCAGGAACTAAAAAATTCAGTAGGAGTACTTGACTGGATTTTGATTGTTACCTCGTTAAAAATTGACAGCAACATTTCAGTCTGGAAGGGTTTAAACCCTGTATAAGTTTATATATCCTATATATATATATATATATATATATATATATATATATATATATATATATATATATATATATATATATATATATATATATATATATTGTTTAAACTTTTATATAGGAGTACAAAATGTATATATCTATAGTGATACTTCACTATGAAGTAGATCAAATGCAATTTGCTTTGCCATAAATCTCACAGCCAATTAACCCTTATGGAAAAAACATATTTTTAATATATGGTAGAAAAGTATTATCCTTATATTTTTTATATATAGAAATTGGACCAATTATATGGGATATATTTTAAATATATTTTGTTCTGTAATACATACATTTATTTTATATGTTGAAAATATCGGTACAGTTGTATTACTAAAGTACAGTAAAGGAAACATCTGATATAGCAAAAAAGTGGTTTTGTTGATTTTCTTATTTTTTTCTATACATGTACAGTATATTGGCATCTGATGATCACAATAAATCACTTCAGGGTGTGCATGATTGTGATTAATCACACTAATCTCTACCACTGCAACACTAGTCACTGACATAAAATGAGGTAGGTGTTGGAAATGGCCTCTCTACTCTATTTTTAAATGAGATCTGTAAGTTTGGTGGCAAGAGCCTTTGGTTAATATTCCTTTAAGCTGCAAAACTGACCAAGAACATCTGAGTTTTTACTTTAGTTAATGCTTTTTTTCATGCAAAACTGACTGACAGCTCTGTGGGTTCTATTATGCTCTCAGTTAGCTATTTTCATGTCAGCTGCCTGTTGGTTTGACAAGTCACACTCTACTAGGCTGTCAAGAATGGTGGCCTGTCAGGACTTTGGCACACAAAGACTGAATATGTTAGTTTTTTTGTGTTATCTTTATAGGGTGAAAGACAGCAACTGGGGTTGCTTGGGAAGGCATTCACTGTTATAGTAAAGCTTACTTTCAGGAAGAGACGTAGCAGGTTTGCAAATTGAATAGCCTTGAACATTTGACAAAGTATACGAAGATACATCTATTGTAATAATCACTGGGTAGTTAGTAGTTGGAATATATATTTAGAACAGTGTTGGGTTAGCATTAGGGTTGCTAGGGGTTGCAGTTAAGTGGTCACTTATTTTTCTCAGATGCTTCCTCACTTCCTTTTTTCCCCCCAGAATTTCAAGTTCTGGAGGAGGCAAAACACATTTGTATAATCCCATTTTCTATGCTGTTCACACCTTGGAAAGCATCTGGGGAGAAACTTAGGTAATAATACATTTTGTAAAGTACTGAGTTTTTTTTTTCTCTCTCTCTCAAAGCTGTCTGTTGAATTTACATGTTATCCATACATGCCCTTAGCAATCGCTATCATGTAACTATGCCTCATCTGCGCACGCCCCCTCTCTATGTCCCAAATTCTTTGACCTCTGCTGAGTCTCACAAGAGCAGGTCCTAACATCATCATTTTATTCATTTATCAAAGGCGACTTTCACAGATTAGAGTGTGTAAACTGTGCATGGTTTCAACAATGTCTCACCCGAAAGATACAGCACAAGGGGGTTAAGTGACTTGTTCAGTGAGCTGGGATTACAAGCCTTTTTCTTGAACCACTGAACCACACAGCCTCCTACAGACTCCTGCATATTCTGCAAAAGATAACTAATGGGCCATCAATATTCAAATGGTGACAGCTAAACTGGTTATCTGGAGTGAAATCAGCAGACACCGCACATCAAAATATAATTTACAATTCTATTGAAATACATTTCAAATAAAGGATAGCAGTGCCCTCTGGTAGAAGATGGAGGTTGTGTTGGACTAGTAATGAGAAAGAATTAATATTGGAACAAGAATGCAGAGGTTTAAATCTTGTATTCTTGTGAACTCTTACATTTGGGCAGCTATCATCCAATAAGTCTCTTAAAAAAAACAATGACAATGATTCATGTGTCAGAAATATTTTCCAAATGTGTAAAAAAAATGTGTAAGAGTCACTCAGATTAAAATCCTAGATAGTATATATGACACCATCAAGCATTCTCAAAATGGGTATAGCACAGCCTGACTTATGCTGGCATGGGTGTAGTGTGAGATGTATATTGGTACATCTTATGTGGGACTGCCCTCCAATCTATCACTACTTGTCTTGTGTAGTTGGTGTGTTGTCTGAAATGTTGAGGGTTGAGAACCCACTTTTTCTGCTGAGATTGAGACCGGGGGGCATCTTAATATCTGTCAAATACTATCATGCTGCCTCTTGTTTTATGAACCATCCTTCTTGATTGGAAACAATACAAATCTGACTTTTACTCCTTTGATACATGGCTATCTGATTTCCTTTATTTATTAAATACGGAGTGCTCTGCTTTCAGTATTTTGATAGGGAATTGAGGGGATCTGCTGTAAAGATCATACAAATATTGACTCATAAATTCCTTCCCTGACACCTCCCTGGAGGGAACAAATGGGTGCATGAACTTTTAGGAGTGCAGAGGGTGGAGGTGCAGTGGGTTGTAGATATTGGTATTATCCCATAAAACCAACTGAAGCTCTTTACACTCAAGTCTTTTTCTTTCTGTTTTGTTACTTTACTAATTTCACTCTGAATTTTCCACTTTATATCCATGATGTATTATTATTGTTTTACTTTTTTTGTTTTCCTTGTAAGAAAAGAAAAAACTAATAACTGGGAAATCTCACTGTTACACTTTGCTTAGCTTGTAATGCTGTGTTACCACAATATGTTAAGACTGCTTGATTCACTAGCAGAGATAACACAGTAAATATCTATAACTAGCCATATAAATTCTGAAGAGCAGGGATTCAGTTACTGAAATAAATAAGAGCAGAGAAAATGCTTCTACTTTATTTTCTGGTTGAATACTGCATTGCTTTGTTTTTAGTTGTAGATACCAACTCCCAGTGTTCCACAGTCACTGTAACTTGCTCATATTACATTTTTTTGTGATTAGATTTTCAAGTTTTTATGGCCATTTTTGAAAGCGGCATAAAAACAACTGCCAGTGGTAGTTATTGTTCAAAAATGAGAGCAAGCAGTTGTCATTTCAATGAGGTTCATGTTCACATTCATTATTTTATTAACTTAATTCACATGAATTATCTTAACATCTTAACTGAAAAAAAAAAAAAATCTGTGTTTTTCTGCTGGGTATTTGAAATTATTTTATAGATTTACATCATAGATCAAGTTCTGTGGACAATCTGATTAATCACTGATATTTCAATATCTTTCATTTGGATAGCTCTTCAACAGAGGTTTGTTGTTGATCATTGGGAGACTTGTCACAAATGATCCCCAGAGATCAGACTGTTTTTAAGCGACCAGAGAAAGCTTTCTTCTGAATATACTCATCCTATAAATTATGCAGGTTGAACAGCTTCCTTTTTTCCAGAACAGTTATGAAATAATGTGATGTTTGCTTTCCCTGCAGGGTAGCACAATGACTGATGTATTTACAACTCTACAGCCCAGGCCTACAATTACTAAATATTATTTAGTGTTGAGACTGCCTTTTATTGAAGTTTTACACTCCAATACAGCATAATAAAACTTTTCATAAATCATAATGTCTTTCAATCAGTAAAAATAAATGATACCCTCAGTGTAGAAGGAAATTTAATAAACTAATAAACCAAGTCTTCTTATGCAATATAAACAGTTTATTTGAAGAATATAGTTTAATTATATCACCACACTCAGATTTTGATTTAATAATATAAATGTAGAAACTATATAAACAAACACCAATTAATACTCTGAAACATATAAATTCCATTTACAGTATGTACTTCACTATTGCAAGCTGGTAGAAAAGCCCTGCACATATAAAAGGGGGCAGGGCAAAGCCCTGCTGTGTAAATGTATTAGGTGTTTATTTTAGTACAGGTGATTGTTATTGTATGATGTAAAATGTACTGTTTGGAAACGGGTTATTGTTAGTATTGGCTTGAATGTATTTTGTTTTGGATTTAAAAATACAATGTTTTGTTGTTATGATTTATTATGTATATGAATAGGACGGCGAAGGGCTGCATTGTGTTTGTTGTTTGGCAGCATGGCCATCTCCTCATTTAATTTATTGATTAATTGTTGCTAATCGGGAGATGGTCACCTGAATAAAAGTCTGCAGTATTCTGCGCTCTGAGTGGGTGTTCAGAGGAGGAACCTGTGTGTGAGAGAGAACAAGAGAGAACAAAGCAAAACAAAACAAAACTGAGAGTAGGATCCGTGAAGGCTACTGCCCAGCCTGACATGCACATTATAGTAGTATTTGAGATTTTTTTTGTTGAAAATTTATTTTGCTCTGTGTGCAGTGTTTTTCTATTTGAACCTTTTATTTTATTTTTGTGTTTAAATGAACTTCATTTGGATATACTTTGTCATCAGAATCTGGGGGTATATGAAGGCACCTCAAGCATCTTTGGATGTGCATGCAGTAGATTGAGGTCATGTGTTCATATTTTTGATATGTGTCATGTGTCTCATTTTGAATGTCACTGACACGCTTGTTTAGATAGTGAGAGATGTATGGTTTGCAGGTGTTAAACGTATATTATATAATTTATATATATATATATATATATATATATATATATATATATATATATATATATATATATATATATAGTGATAAATAGGTGTATAATCGCTAATGTTACGAATATAGAACAGTGGGAGTGTCTTCTATTGTAACATGGAGAATTATAATACTTACTTTATACATGTTTTAACCTGAAATAGATGCAATTTAGAAAAATATGGTTGGATGTAATGACAATGGATTGACCTCTTTTAGGGGTAGCGCTGTTTCAGATAGGGACATGATAGACTTATCTAGGAAAAGAAAAATGACTCTGTAATTGACCTGTAACACGGATCTGAAAGGTGGCCATCTTTAAAAGGGGCAAGGGAACTTTGCACATGGAGAGAAGTGGTTGGAGTTAATGAAGAGTGAGAGGGGTGTTTGCAGTCAAGTGTTTCAACAAAAGGAAATTCGGGTTTGGTCATAAAGTGTCTTTTTGAACATAAAGAAAAGCCTGGCCCTTTGACAGTGGAGTCTAGCCTCTAAGTCCAGTTAAACCAAAGTCTGTTGGAGAAGCTGACTGGCCATGTGCTCAGCGCAGAAGTTACCGGACCAAGTGAAAGAATTGAAAGATCGGTTCATTGGAAGTGAAGTAAGTGAAGCAAAGAATTACTTACTAACTCTTACTGTTTAAACAAAGCAACTGAGTAGTTGCAAAGAGACTACAAAACCCCACTCAAGAGCAAATCAACCAAGTGCATGTCAGGTATACACTGCCGAATGTATATAGTGTACATAGTGGTCTGTGTGAACTGAATAATAAAGGGTATGGTACACCAGAGTCCTACACAACTACCACTGTATTTACAGAGTATTTATTAGTTATCCTTAGTATACATCTGACTAGGCGTTTCACTGCCTGACTAACAGGAGTGGTAATAACATCCAAGCACTTAAAAACCTTTTAAAATAGAAATCCCACCTCTAATGTGCTAATTTAGCTAAAGCATGGAATGTGGACAATTCTGTTTTTGAAAAATATACAGTTTAAAAAAAAATCAAAAGTTGCTTAGACCTCCCTCTGAAAAAAACAAGAACCAATGATGCATGTCTCATCATTCCTGAAATGCCTGCCTTCTTTTCTGAGAGCATACCATACTGCGTGTGATTCATCTTGCGCTATTACATTTGTTTTTCTCATACAATTTTAATTTGTTTGGCTTGGAGAAGAAAGAGGTCATGATATATCTGCTAGATTATCCGAACACAGCAGGAGGCAGATTAGTCAATATTTTTGATAAACACTTAAAGGCACAATAAATTAAAGTATTAAAAAAAATAATACTGTATCCTTGTTAACATTTTAAACACATGGAGTGGTTTCATTGTCAGCTACATCAATTACCCCATAACCTTTGAAAATCAGCAACGCGGGTTTAATGTAAACCAAGCAGTGACTGATTACAGCCCAGTCCAAATCAATTCTCATTATTTAAGCAGCTTAGCATTTTTGTGGAAGAATTTAATTATGTCTATATAATACAAGAGGGATAGTTGTCACGGAATGGAAACATCAAAAAGACTCATCTTCCATGTCTTGTCAAATATAATTAAGTTGTTTTGTTGATGACAGTTAAACATGTAACTGCATTTGTATTGATAATGTTCCATCTTTTTATAAAATAATGTGCCCATGCCTTCCTTTTCTTACATTGTTATTGCAGCTATTTGCATTTGAAAATGTGTCTCTGCAATACCAGCAAGTGGCTTTTCAAATTTAAATTAAAAAATGGCTGTTCAAAAACACTATTATCAAATGTTTATACTAGGTTATATTAAAGAAAAATAGTAACACTTTATATTAAGGTGCTGCTTATTGATGTTTAATACATATTTTATAAATATATAATATATGCTTGATAGCTATGTTATAACACAGTTATTATGTATCTATTGTATATTTATAAAACATTAATAAGCAGCACCTTAATATACAGTGTTACCAGAAAAGCTCCATTGTAACGCTCATCATCAGATCTTTTGTAAATAAGATATTCTTTGTTTTTTAACAGGTTACTGTTAGTTGTTAATAGATTAATGTTTTGTGTTAATTTCAATGTGAAGCCACACTGGATGTAAAGTGCAAGTAGAGAAGCAAGAACAAACAAATGTAGTGCTAAGATAGAATAAAAAATATATGGCAGGATTATTGACTTGAAACCAGTACAAAAATGAGATGGTTATTAAAATGCTGTAATATGTTCCTTGTTCTGATACAGAGCTGAATAGTTTGTGTTCAGATATATATTCAAGGCTGGGGAATTCTGACTGATGGCTTTTGTAATATAGTAAAAATATTAAAGTCCAGCTGTATATTGCAAGCAGAACATTTTATGTGATTGTTTTATGAGTCTAGAAACTGCTGCATTAAACTGCTTTATTCTCTTTAAATCTTTAAGACTTTAAAATGCTATCCTCTTGGAACCCCAGAAAAATATAAAAACAAAAACAAAACAGAAATCAGCAATGCCAACATATTGGAATACAGAAATGGTGCTTCTACTGGGTTCGTAAGCTTAAATATCACACCTGTGGAGTAGAAAAGAGTGCTGCACAAGGTGTAAAGATGGAGGTGTACATTTAATTTAGAGGCACTGGATGACAAGCAGTTGCCAGGATGCAGCCTAGTACAGACAACCAACCAATAATGGTAACACTGTAGTTTAGGGATCCGTTATACGTGGTTATAAACAATAGTAAAAACAAAACAATGGCAAAAGTGTAGAATAACTGTATTGCAAAAACAAAGCAGCCCCAAACAATTGTGAGACAGACATATAAAGACAGATAGACAGACAGGGATAGAAAGACAAACAGACCTGAAAAGACAGACAGACTATATCCATTATATGCGATTATAAACAATAGCGCAAAAAAACAAAGACAAAAGCGTGTAATAGAACTCTTATTTCTATTTATATTCTATAATTGTTAAAACCATAATTAATAACATGTTTATAGATTATTTATAATCACTTATATCAGATCCCTAAACTAAAGTATTACCGCAATAACAATGGTGACTTCCCCTCCTCTAACTGGAACTTTTGCATTTAATTAGTTATCTAATCATATTAATCTTAGTGTCACTCATTAATGACTACTTGATTATTACGTAATTACAATAGTAGTATAGTGAAGCCTAGTGGAGAAAAAATAAATGATAATACCACAAATACTAATTCCTTTTACAATATCTTTCTTATTTAAGAAAAGTTTCTTCGTTCAAGACTGAGGCAAGCAAGCGTTTATCTGGATGTGTGTGAGCGACAGGTTTGAGTAATTACAAAAAACATGTCTTAAGGCAAAGCTAAACCTGAAGGTAAATATCCAACTAGCTACGGTAACTCCACGGTTTAAAGCATAGTGGCGTTTCCTTAACTTAAGCTTAGTGCAATTTACAGGAAATAAATTGAAATCTAAATTAGAAATGGGATACTTAAACAATGCCATCAGCATACCTCAATTGGGTATGATCTTCATCAACGCTAGTTTTAATTACCTGTTGCCTTGGGGTTTTGAAGCCTCAGGCTGAAATATATGAGATAGCAGTGCAGATGCAGTCTACAGTAATTTTAGCATTTACTTTTACTTTAGTCAGTACAAAAGTTTCCCATTACAACACATCACAGCATCAGCATGTTATTTAAACCCTCAAAGAAGGCAGCTGAGCAGATTATAAAGCGATTTGCTAGTTTCCCATATTTTGGTATTAAATCAATATGTTTGTCGCAGTTCTGCAATGTTGTTTTCTTTAAACCACTCTTACATTAAAGCAGTCTCAACTGTATAATAAGCAAGGTGTGGGATCTTGGTCAAATTCATCAACATTTTTGATGACTGAGTTTTGTCTAAATGAAGTTTGTGGAAATGGGAAATGTTATATATAAAGTTAATGTTTGTCAAACCAAGCAATAACCACAGAGCTCTATGGATCAGAGCACATGCTGTTTCATAATCGTGAAAAACTCTTGTACTCAACCGAGCTCTCAAATACTTAATTGAACTAATAATTTGCTTAATTTGACTTTTAAATTGATTAGCTTATAAAATGTTGGAGAATTCAAGTTCCTTATATAATTTTATATTTGACTTGAAATCTCCAACTTTTTAAAATAAGTAAAAAGCTCTAATAGTTCCATTATGGGTTCAACTAAGTAACTGCAAGCTTGTTTGGAACAAAAACAACCAGGATAGTGGGTCCCCAGGACCAGTGCTGAGAACCACTGGTATAAGAAATGGGTGAAATACAGCTCTGCTAACCAACCCCAAAATGCCTACCCTCAGATGGAGTGGTTATATGGGTGACTCCCCCACCCTAATAAGTCATCATTCCCAATACTGAGGAATTTTGCCTACTAATGAGCATATTACAGTATGGAAGTCAACCAATTAGTGAAGGTCAACCCTTGGTCAAGATGTGTTTTGTTATCTTTTTGCACCAGTGTTTAGAGATATACCAAACACTAATAAGGTGAGATTTTGAGAAAAACATATTGTTGTGTAAATAGTAACAAATTGGCAAATAACAATGTTTAAGTTCCAAAAATGTTCTACCAAAAAGATTGGTTCCTATTGTACTTGTCTCTTTATTTCACAAAAGGTGAGGGACAATGGCACTAGCTACATTCAGAAACAGTGCTGAGAGTGCACCTCAATGGTAATATGAGCCCTCCTTACAATTTATTCCTGGCCCTCTCTCAACTTTGACATTTCTCAATAAAAAAAAATAAATTAAAAAAAATCAGTTTCAAAACTACAGTACAGAAATCAGCAGTGAAATTGGCTTTATTCTATATTGCTTATTTGAGATCATTTCCAATAATAAGATGTTCATCCTAGTTTATTTCCTCATGGCTGACACAGCATTGCATTGAGTTGCATGAAGGAAAATCAAGAGAAGGGTCTTTGTTAATATGATCCGATAAGATTTTCCATGCCTAGTAGTTTTAGGGATTAAATATAAAACAGTTACTTGAGATGACAACTGTCTTCATGCAACACTGAATCTTATTGGATTCTAATCCCAAGGAATAAACCTTCACTTGAAAGCATATGAGATTTAACACTTTGGAACAGCAGGACTATTTTCCTGTTATTCTACCCCCAAATCATTAATTTTTTTTTCCCTTGAACAGGAAAAAAATGGTTAAATAAATATCTTAAATTAGAGCCTAAATTCTCTAGGAGTATGTCTGTTTCAGCCATCCTAAGAAACATGCATGTTAAGGGTTATCAATTTGTTTAATATTAATTACGTAGCTATTACTGGATAAGTTTTAAATAATTAGTAAGAAATCATGTAGGCTATACACTTGTAAGTAGGTAAGAATTTCCACTAGTTATAAGCTCAGTTTGCAGAACGGAGGACCCCCATTGCAAGGAGAAAAGGGATCAACACTTTGCAAGAACGAGGGATCGGAGGTGGGGCAGATCATGAATGCTGGGTATTGGTGGGTGATGTGCTGGGAGTGTGGATTGAACAAGTACATATAAGGGAGAAACAAACTTTACAGAGGGCTTCTGGCCTTTTAAGAAACAAAACCAAAAACCTATCTCCCTCTGGGAGAACTAACCTACACTTATAAGGCGGTAAGTTCTCCTGAACTCCACCCTGTACTAACTGTGGGGGAAGGCTAAGTACTTTTACCCACAATAAATATTAAGACCTTGTAACTGACCTCTTGTTCCAACCAGTTTGTAGTGGTAGTAAAACTGTAATATTATAAGGTATAGTAACGTATAAGAAATGGACAGTGCACTTACAGTACTGTTCATAACCAACAGCTAATAAATAGTTTTTGAAAAATTAATATACTTAATGTAATCTGAAACGAAACAGAATACCATTATTGCAAGATGTATATGTTATTATTACAGACCAAGAAATCGCTCACCCATAACAGGTTAAACAGTCAATTTGTATATGGCCAGGTATGGGGCTTGACTAATACAGACGGTAACCTAGTTCAGACCTTCAATAAACCCTTTATTAACGGGTTACTGTGTCTGCGTGCGTTACCTAGGTTTCAACTTAGGAAATTATGTGTCAAATCAGAGCTCAGTGGCTTTTAGTTCAGGGCGCAAGGAAGCATTAGGAGTTGTAAATTGAGCCCAAAATAGCAGATATTTCAAGGGTATCGCAAAAGATGAAGTTGCTACTTCTCTTACTTAATGTGTGGTAGTTCAAACTCACTCCAGCTATACAGCTACAATCAGATCATGTTACCTACACCAAAAGTCCTAGCCGTTTATCTAAAAAATGAGTGAAGAACCAAAAGATTTTCGCAAAATGAGAAGGTGGCCATAATAAAGTCAATAAAATAAAATACAGCAAGACCTCGCACTTACAACATAACTGGTTCCTGAAAGTCGCGTTGTAAGTTGAAGCACATTTTCCCATAGGAACAATGTTATAAACTGGGGTTCCGTTCCTGACTCTTCAGCCAGATAATATAGTTTTACAAAAATGACCCATTATATTGTACTCATGCAAATATTTATTTAACTCTTTACACTCAGCCCGGTGATTACGTACATATTACTCAGACACCTACCTGGCTTGTTTAGAAGTACAGACTCGGGGCTTTCCAAGGATGTATTTAGTATGTAGGTGGTACTCTTAGCAGGAAACACAATCACCTGAAGTTAAGCCCCTCATCATGTGACAAGGTTCACAGCTCAGGTTTCGTTTTGAGTCAATTGCTCTTATCAGACATTGTTAACGGCAAATAAATAAAAAAAAAAAACAAAAAAAAACAATTACATGCTGTGACGGAAAGATGTGTTCTGGTGATGAATCTTCCTCCCGACCTGTGAGGGCGCTAAAGAACGGGAGGAGAAGCATCTGGAAGGGCTGGCCTGACAGTTCGTTTCCGGGTCAGGGAAGTGGGTCAGCCTGGAGGGAAGCGCGACTCTGTTGTAAGACCGTATTGATTTGAGAGATAAACGAGAGGCAGCTGCAAGTAATAAGGCAGCTGCAACCGTTTATCTCGATATCATGCGGGATTACATATAGGGGCCAGGGTAACGCTGGTCTTCTCCTTCGTTTGGGTAAATGTTCGGAGAGAGAAGGAGCGAGAGAGGAGCTCTCGTTGTTGCAGAGAATTACGTGTTGTGTATTGTTGTGTTGTTTTGTAATTGTCTGCGTTTTGCACCACCAGACAGTTAACTCACCTATCCGGAGCTGTCGACCAGGGTCAGCACAATCCGGATCACCACTGCACGGAACCGTCACGAAATACAGTGTCTTCACCCACCACAAGCACGTCTGCACTCACCCAGGACTGGTGACCGTGTGTTCGTTTTGTTCGGGACTGTGTCTGTGTTATTGCTATCCCCGTGCTTTACACATTGTTGTGTATAGCCGGGGATTTATTATTTAACGGTCACCAGACCTGGATTATAAATAAAAGCACCTTTTCACTGGAAACTGTTGTCTGCCTGTCACTCCTGCATCGCATCACCGTTTTACCTGTTCCCCTCCACTAGCCACTTTGCCACACGTGGTGTCAGAACACGGGACTATGGACCGCAACGCGCTGGCGGAGTTGCTGCAGGCACTGGAGACCAGACGGGATGCAGAGGAGAGACGGAGGGAGGAGCGCTATACGGCGCTCATTGAACGGGTAGGGCTGATCGTTGCTGCAGGAGCGACCCCTACCGGAACATCATTGATGTCGGCCCCGAAGGCACGGGCCATGAAAATGACGGCGGAGGATGATCCGGAGGCATTTTTGGTGGCGTTCGAGCGGCTGGCAACCGCGGCGGGATGGCCTCGGGAGTTCTGGGCAAGCCAGCTAGGACCTTGCCTGATCGGGGAAGCGCAGGCAGCTTACCAAGCCCTGAGCGACCAGTACGCCACTGACTATGACCTAGTCAAGCAGGCTATCCTCCGTCGTCTCAACATCACCGCGGAGACCCACCGGACGCGGTTCCGCGAGTACCGGAGAGCCCCGGAGACACGCCCCAGGGTGGTGGCACAGCGGTTGTGCGACCACATGGTCCATTGGCTGACCCCAGAGAAGAAGACCGCTCAACAAATGGGGGAAGCCATTGTGGTGGAACAATTCTGCCATGTGGTCGGCGCCGAAACTCAGGCGTGGGTACGGCGCCACAACCCTGACACCCTGGAGGAGGCGGTCAAATTGGCCGAAGATTTTGAGGACTCTTTGACGTCAGCCCGGGTCGGGATCCTGTCAGCCCCTGCCCTGCTCAGGAACCAACCTCTCCCTCCCTCTCCTCCAACACCACCACCATCACCCTCGGTCCCGGCACCCAGACCTCCCAGACCGCCGACCCCGTTGGGCCCCCTTGCCTCCCCCCCATGGAGACCGAGGATGGCCCCCAGCTGGGGTAGAGGTGTTGCCCCTGCCCCGTTGCCCTACCAGCAGCGGGACAGATATTTAACCTATGCCCCCTCTGTCCCTCCACTCTGTTTTAGGTGTAACCAGCCAGGACATAGGGCCAGGTCATGCCCCGCTGCTATGGAGTGTGACGTGGCTGCATGCAACTGGACACCTGGAACGGGTAAGCAGGGGGAAAACGGTTGGGAGGGGCCCTGTCTGATTGACGTGGTTTTAGGGAATGTGAAAACCCACGCGTTAGTGGACACAGGGTGTGAGCAGACCTTGATCAGGACAGCTCTCTTGGGCGGTATGTCGTGGCGGCCACAAGGTCAGGTGGCCATCTCCTGTATCCATGGAGACACGGCGGCATACCCCACCCTAAAAGTATATTTATCGGTAGGACCGATAAAACGTCACCTTGTAGTCGGGGTGGCGGAAAGGTTGCCGCACCCAGTTATTCTGGGCCGAGACTGGCCAAAATTCAAAGAATTGGTGCAAATAATGGCAGTCTCAGCCACACACGTAAACGTGGCAGAAAAAGGGAAAAAGGAACGGATTGGTGATGTGTTTCCTTTTCATCCTGAAATGTTTTCCCCTCTGTTCCGTCCTAGAAAAACAAATAAGGAGAGACGGACCGCGAAATGGGAGGGAGCGTCTTTGAGACAAGGCTGGGGTCTGGTGGGAGAGTGCTGTAATGGTAACAAACGCCAGTCGAAGGGAGTGGGAACGCAGTGCGACCGAGAGAGCGAGGTTACTGGGCCGACTAGGGCAGAGGTTATTCCAGCCCCTCTCAATATACCGGACCCGTGGTACTCAAGCGCGGACCTAGTGTGGGGCCAAAAGAACGACCCGTCACTGGTGCACGCTTGGGGGCAGGTCCGGTCCATTGAAGGTAAGGATGTTGATGGCGCTGGGCCGCTAGTATATCCACATTTCAGTATAAAGGGGCAATTACTATATAGGGTAAACCTAGCCGCGGGCACAGGACAGCCTGTAACACAATTATTGGTTCCCCCGTCTTGTCGGACCGAGGTCATGAGGCTGGCGCATGATATCCCTTTTGCGGGGCACCTCGGAGCCGAGAAGACGAGGGAGCGAATATTGGCTCGATTCTATTGGCTCGGTCTTCATACTGATGTGTCGAAATATGTAGCCACATGCCCAGACTGCCAGCGAGTAGCGCCAGGTCGAGTGCGCCCCGCTCCTTTGGTCCCACTGCCGATTATTTCCACTCCGTTCGAGCGCATTGCAATGGACATAATGGGCCCGTTGCTACCTTCTGACTCTGGGTATACGCATATATTAGTAGTGGTGGATTATGCAACGCGATACCCAGAGGCAGTTCCATTGAGGTCCACTAGTGCAGCTGCAATAGCCACCGAGTTAGCGCAGATTATGGCTAGAGTAGGGATCCCCAAGGAGATTTTGACGGATCACGGAACCAATTTTTTGTCCAATACGTTACAGCAGGTGTACAAAATATTAAAAATACGTCCCATCAGGACGTCCGTTTATCATCCACAATCGGACGGTTTGGTTGAACGTTTTAATCAGACCTTAAAGTCGATGCTGAGGCGATTTGTAACACAGGAGCAGAAACATTGGGCATCGCTTCTTCCCTACCTCCTTTTTGCGGTGAGAGAAGTGCCGCAGAGTTCAACGGGGTTCTCCCCCTTTGAGCTCCTGTACGGCCGGCAGCCTCGCGGCATTCTCGACCTGCTGAGGGAGGGGTGGGAGGAGCACAAAGGCTCGTCTAAAAATGTAGTGAAGTATGTGCTCCTACTACGAGATCGCCTGGATTTGGTCGGTCGTTTGGCCCAAGACAACCTCAGATCGGCTCAGCACCGACAACAGCAGCATTACAACAAAAATGCACGGATTCGAACCTTTCGACCAGGGGACAAGGTAATGCTGCTACTTCCCTCATCTGAATCGAAACTGTGTGCTAAATGGCAGGGGCCGTATGAGGTGATTCGGGCTATAGGGAAAGTAAATTATGAAATTAGACAGCCCGATCGCCGAAATGAACGTGAAATTTATCATGTCAATTTATTAAAGCCCTGGCAGGCAAGGGAGGTCTTATTTATAGCCCCAGGCAATATGGAGGATGATTTAGGTCCCTGTCCAGAGACCCCGAGCACAAGAGCGATTTCTATGGGGGAACAATTGGTTCCGGATCAGCAAAGAGAGCTGCGTAAGCTTATTGAGGAGTTCAGCGATGTTTTTTCTGACGTGCCCGGCAGGACAAACTTAGTTGAATATGACATTATCTCTCCACCAGGTGTCACAGTGCGAGAGAGACCGTACCGGATCCCGGAAAGTCGACGAAGTGGCGTTCGCAAAGAGGTATGGGATATGCTCGAGCTTGGGGTGATTGAGCCTTCCAGGAGCGAGTGGTGCAGTCCGATCGTCATAGTGGCTAAGAAAGACGGCACCAACCGCTTCTGTGTGGATTTCAGAAAGGTGAACGCTATTGCTAAGTTCGATGCATATCCCATGCCTCGGGTCGACGAACTTTTAGACAGACTGGGAAAAGCGAGGTTTATTTCCACTCTGGACCTGACGAAGGGATACTGGCAAATCCCTTTAACCCGCAGCTCCAGAGAGAAAACCGCATTTTCAACACCAGAAGGGCTGTTCCACTTTAAAACCATGCCGTTTGGGCTACATGGTGCGCCCGCTGCCTTTCAGAGACTGATGGACCAGGTTTTACGCCCACATCATGAATATGCAGCAGCGTATATTGATGACGTGGTGATATACAGCTCCACCTGGCGAGAGCATTTGGCTAGGGTTGCAGCCGTTCTTCAGTCTCTAAGGGCAGCCCGGCTGACAGCTAACTTGAGGAAATGTGCGTTTGCCAAAACAGAGACTCAATATTTGGGATTTTTAATGGGGAATGGAAGGGTGAGACCTGTAGTCACCAAAATCCAGGCTTTGGTTGATGCAGCGATCCCCAAAACCAAGACTCAGGTGAGGTCACTACTGGGCTTAGCCGGTTATTACCGCCGCTTCATCCCCGAGTACGCCACAGTGGTTAACCCGTTAGTCGACCTCACCAAAAAGAGTGCTCCAAATTTAATTAAATGGTCAGCTGAGTGTCAGGGAGCGTTTGATACTATTAAGCGTACACTTTGCCAGGCCCCCACTCTTATTACTCCAGATTTCACCAAGAGATTCATCCTCCACACCGACGCATCGAATGTAGGTTTGGGTGCAGTCTTGTCCCAAAAAGTAGCTGGAGTAGAGCACCCGATATTATACCTCAGTAAAAAAATGTTACCTCGGGAACGCAACTACTCCGTAGTCGAAAAAGAGTGTTTGGCCATTAAATGGGCTACTCACTCTTTACGATACTACCTGCTGGGACACTCATTCGATCTGGTCACAGACCACGCCCCACTCAAGTGGTTAAGCACAATGAAGGACAGCAATGCCCGGATAACTCGGTGGTATCTGGCATTGCAGCCCTTCATGTACCACATGGTACACCGTGCGGGGAAAGACCACCAAAATGCGGATTATTTTTCCCGGGAGGGGGGAGTAATGGGGAAGGTAGATTTAGCCGAGTGTTCCTTCGGCTCCACTCTGAGCGGTGGGATATGTGACGGAAAGATGAGTTCTGGTGATGAATCTTCCTCCCAACCTGTGAGGGCGCTAAAGAACGGGAGGAGAAGCATCTGGAAGGGCTGGCCTGACAGTTCGTTTCCGGGTCAGGGAAGTGGGTCAGCCTGGAGGGAAGCGCGACTCTGTTGTAAGACCGTATTGATTTGAGAGATAAACGAGAGGCAGCTGCAAGTAATAAGGCAGCTGCAACCGTTTATCTCGATATCATGCGGGATTACATATAGGGGCCAGGGTAACGCTGGTCTTTTCCTTCGTTTGGGTAAATGTTCGGAGAGAGAAGGAGCGAGAGAGGAGCTCTCGTTGTTACAGAGAATTACGTGTTGTGTTTTGTTGTGTTTGTTTGTAATTGTCTGCGTTTTGCACCACCAGACAGTTAACTCACCTGTCCGGAGCTGTCGACCAGGGTCAGCACAATCCGGATCACCACTGCACGGAACCGTCACGAAATACAGTGTCTTCACCCACCACAAGCACGTCTGCACTCACCCAGGACTGGTGACCGTGTGTTCGTTTTGTTCGGGACTGTGTCTGTGTTATTGCTATCCCCGTGCTTTACACATTGTTGTGTATAGCCGGGGATTTATTATTTAACGGTCACCAGACCTGGATTATAAATAAAAGCACCTTTTCACTGGAAACTGTTGTCTGCCTGTCACTCCTGCATCGCATCACCGTTATACCTGTTCCCCTCCACTAGCCACTTTGCCACACATGCATTAAAAAAAAAAACGCTAGACTAAGTTAGGGCAACCATGACAGGTACTACACCCAGCACACGCACACATGACGCATGGCTCAGGTCTTGCAGTGTCGTAAATGCCGTATTGATGTCGTAAAGACGAAGCAGGGTAATAATGCAAAAGAGTCGCAAGTGCCGTGCGTTGTAAGTCGAAGCATTGCCTGTAAAATACAAACTTGGTTAGCATTCTGTTTGAAAATGTTAAATCTATGTTTGCTTCTCTTTACTTCAGTGGTTTCAATACCTCGACTTAAACACTCAATCAATAATTCTTTTTTTATCCTGAACAAATTGATGCTATAAAATCCAGGCTACATGGTTGCCTGCAGGTTTAAATACTAATGTTTCCCAAGAGATAAGTTGGGAGATAAATTGGCCTAGAGCTAACAAAAATATAAAAAATGACCTTGGAGATCCAGTAAGTTTCTGTGTGGTGTTGACCTTCTGCAAATGTACCACCCAGCTACAAAGAAGCAAGGAGTAGAAACTATCATGGCTATATATAATCATTAAAAAATGCCTGATTTACAATATATTGGTTTTTATAAAGGCTTATCTTAAACTGCAGGAACGCAATTGTGTGTCAAAACTGTTGGTCAAAACAAGTCAAGGGTCGCACTTCTTTTCAAAAAGGGTCAAATCACTGATAGAAATCCATACGCCACTAGAATTTTGAAAAAAAAAATATTGGAATTTATCGCAATAAACATGACTGATGAGATTGATGTAGATGTTGACTTTTGGGGAAAACGAAGTGTACATGAGATATTGAATGAGTTTGAATTGAACACCAGTGATTACTTAAAGTAGTGAAAAAAATCAAAAGTATTCAAATCAATTCAAAACTTGCCATTCTGATCGCTGTGCTGCTTCTCCCTGAACAACAGTGTTTCCTTATCACATTCTGAAAATAAATAGTTTTAAAAAATATATCTTAAACTTTCAGCTTTTTAAAAAGGATTTGGATCGCTCTTAAAAAGAGACTTTGGTGGTTAAATTTATGTTTTTTTGCCGTTGCCCCCGTCTAAGTCCATTCTTCTGTGGTCGGTTGCATTTCCTGCCCTGGCTGCTGACACAGGTCCCACCCCCTATGTAGCTGTGTGATCTGATGCAGCTAGTTAACCCTTTCTATAAGTGCAATAAGACACTTCAGGGTGTGTGATATACTCAAATATCACTACGCCCTGGGTGGTTGAAGCACACACCTGGGCCGTGGTGATATTAGAGTATATCACACACCAGGTTGTGCCTTATTGCTTCGATAGATAGATAGATAGATAGATAGATAGATAGATAGATAGATAGATAGATAGACAGATATTTGTACCTGCTGATGCTGTTATATATATATATATATATATATATATATATATATATATATATATATATATATACACACACACACACACACACACACACACACACACACACACACATGCATACATGCATACAGCAAGGTATTACTAGCAAAATCTAAGGTACAGGATTCAGTTTACCTTATAAAGTGGGGTCCCTTCACTTACTGTTACAGGTATGGTGAATACAGAAAGCTTTTTTGGACCCTTAACTGTACAAACAGGTTTGTTTATCACTTTTTATTTATTGTTTATTAATTTTTGAATTTCAAAAGGTGTTTCTGCTAGTGGTATAATATTGCTGAAACCCCCCCCACACACAAAGGGAACAGCATACAAACAATATGTCTTTCTATATAGTACAGTAATGTCAATTCATGAATCAATTAAGCTTTTTTTTCTATTTTAAAATAGAAATTTATATTTGGTTGTTCCATGAAAATGCCTAATATTTAACAATAGTTGTAGCAGAATGATTGCAATACTGAACATTGCACTAAATATGAAGTCAAATCAGATTAAAAAGGCGGCTTGGAACAAAGAACTTAACAGGTCACTGGCTAGCTACATCTTTCTCAAGTCTTATCAACCCAGCACAGCATATTTCACATGAATTGAACTCAACATGAACACACTATTGGACAACATTCTCTCTGCAACAAAATTAGTCCTGTTTTGCATTTGAAATGCATGAAATGAGATGCAACAACTATCTGCGTGAGATCCTAAGCGGATGCACAAGTTGTGCTACTAAGAAAAAGACGATGAACGTCACCATTTTTTCTGTTTTAGAGAGAGCTACTCGTAACCAAGACGTGTTTCCCTGATTGATGGGAGCTTTGGTTTTATTTAATTGATCTGAGCAGAATCAGGTTCTAAATACTGCTGCTCCTTATCTCTCATTTTAAATTACTTACTGTAACATTTGCTGAAGCCTAAACCTGAAAATGAGGCAGACACAAAAGAATATAAGTGTTCACCAAGGATGCAGTTACTGCTGAATTCAGAAGACCAGTTCATTAAACATGAACATAATGATTATAGCACAAAATTATGTTAGAGAAGCAGATGAAACACCTTTGTTAAACAAGATATTAAAAGATAAATACCATTTGCAGGGTGGCAAGAATCCCTTTAATAAATGCAGTGGACCAAAGCGTGAACATTTAGGGATGGGAGAATGCTGTGTTTACTACAAATTACAAACTGTTGACTATCCTGGTAATCGTTGGTTATTATTAAGTGTTCCTTTTGACTCGAGTAATTAACATTTTATTAACTGGATTTAACCTATTGAATTAACATGGTGAGGAAGAAGGAGACATGAAAGCCTTAAAGCCAATAAACTGATTGGCCAATTTTCTGCTTAACCATCTGTGAATGGAGGAGTAGTGAAAATGATTAGGTCACTGTACTGAAGCAGACAGGTCTTACTAGACCATAGTTATTTCCAACTATAAATATAAAGCCAAATGTTTCCATGTCAATATGAAACAAATTTGCCAAGGATGAGTGGCAGACAGTTGTTTTTTTTACCATATATGAAAATCACATAAACATGTTGTTTTTGCCTAATCATCTTACCACCACACACATTTCAATCGAAATTAAACAAGTGCCAAACAAGGGTTTTAAATCAATTTTCTTAGCTTCACTGCCAATATTAACACGTTAACACGTCACCTACCACCCAGGATATAATTAGATACCAGTATATCCTTAAAGTATAAAAAAAATAAAAGATAACCAGAAGATTTCAACACAAAAAGGACTATGCTAATGAGGTATGAAAACTGATTTTAGACCTGAATCATATAACCAGGAATGTGAGTCTCTTTACTGAGGGTGGGTCCTATTTTAAAAGGAGGGTGATATCTGCCACTGTTTAGATTCGTTGCATTTATCCCAAGGTGGGACACCAGTAGTGTTTGTTGAGCTGCATAGTAACAAGATCTACACGGCATAACAAGAAATTCCATATTTAAGTTTAAATAGAAATGTAAGCAGTAAGGTTGGTTGGTTGTGCTGATCAATTTCTATTTCAAAGCTGATAGTTAGGGGGAAAGAAGTTTTTTATATATATTTGTTTTTTTTTTAACAATATGCACACACACTTTCTAATCTTAAAAACTGTAAATTAGTAAACGTATATGGTTCAAAGGCAGTCCAAAACATTACAATGCCACCAAATGAGTAACAATCAGGTCTGTGTCCTTGTGAAAACAGACTTAAACCCATTTAAATAACAGTGGTTGTCTTTTATATCTTTCAGAGAGGATGCTCTTCCCCATGACAACATATGAAGGGATTTAAACCAATTCATCTGATAGAGTGAATGAGCTGCCGACATTCAGATGACAATCATTGTCAGTACCACTCAGTGACTGACAGACATTAAGCCAAAAACATCTGACAGGTCTAAGCTAAATGCTTCTTTCTTTTACAGGCAGTCTAAATACAACAGTCATATCCTATTATTACCAAGACGGTTTGACAGCTTTGTACAAGTATAAAATAAATTGTTAGTTTGTTAACCTTCCATCTGCAGCAAAAACACATTCTACACATTGTGAAGGGGTTTATCGGCGCTTCTGCAACTGAGTGGTTTTAGGACCATGGTGAGTGGTTGCTGGCAGCCATTTTGGACCCACATGATAGGTCAAGAGCCACAATGGACACCAGTTTCCAAACAATTGGACACAGGTGCAGCTGGTTAAGCTGCTAGCACAGGTGTTTACAAACTGAAGGTATGGGGTGATAAGGAGGAGTGTGGAGAGAGACTACCAGGGAGAGGACACAGGGTAAAGGGAGTTAGCCTGTTTAAAGAAAAAAAAAAAAGTGTTATTAAGTGCTCCAAGGGAGGTAGGATTCTTGTTTGTTGATTTTGATTTTTTCTAGTGGTTTATTTGTAAATAAGAACATAAGAAAGTTTACAAACGAGAGGAGGCCATTCGGCCTATCTTGCTCGTTTGGTTGTTAGTAGCTTATTGATCCCAGAATCTCATCAAGCAGCTTCTTGAAGGATCCTAAGGTGTCAACTTCAACAACATTACTGGGGAGTTGGTTCCAGACCCTCACAATTCTCTATGTAAAAAAGTGCCTCCTATTTTTTGTTTTGAATGCCCCTTTGTCTAATCTCCATTTGTGACCCCTGGTCCTTGTTTCTTTTTTCAGGTTGAAAAAGTCCCTTGGGTCGACATTGTCAATAGCTTTTAGAATTTTGAATGCTTGAATCAGGTCGCCACATAGTCTTATTTGTTCAAGACTGAATATATTCAATTATTTTACCTGTCTGCATATGACATGTCTTTTAAACCGAGAATAATTCTGGTAGCTCTTTCTAGAGCAGCAATATCCTTTTTATAGTGAGGTGACCAGAACTGAACGCAATATTAAAGATGAGGTCTGACTAATGCATTGTACAGTTTTAACATTACTTCCATTGATTTAAATTCAACACTTTTCACAATATATCCAAGCATCTTGTTGGCCTTTTTTATAGTTTCCCCACAGTGTCTAGATGAAGACATTTCTGAGTCAACATAAACTCTTAGGTCTTTTTCATAGATTCCTTCTTCAATTTCAATATCTCCCATATTGTATTTATAATGCACATTTGTATTGCCTTATTGCAGTACATTACATTTTTCTCTATTAAATGTCATTTGCCATGTATCTGCCCAGTTCTGAATCTTGTCTAGATCATTTTGAATGACCTTTGCTGCTGCAATAGTGTTTGCCACTCCTCCTATTTTTGTGTCATCTGCAAATTTAACAAGTTTGCTTACTATACCAGAATCTAATTCATTAATGTAGATTAAGAATTTCAGAGGACCTAATACTGATCCCTTTGATACTCCACTGGTTACCTTGCTCTATTTTGAGGTTTCTCCTCTAAGCAGTACTTTCTGTTTTCTACATGTTAACCACTCCCATGCATTTCCTTGAATCCCTACTGCATTCAGTTTGAGAGTTAATCTTTTATGCAGGACTTTGTCAAAAGCTTTCTGGAAACCTAAATAAACCATGTCATATGCTGTGCAATTATCCATTATCAATGATCAAAAAAAATTAAGCAGGTTAGTGAGACACGATCTCCCTTTCCTAAAACCATGTTGACTGTCTCCTTATTATAGTTTCCATAAGTTTGTATGTAATATAAGTCAGACTTATTGGTATGTAGTTACCTGGTTTGGTTTTGTTTCCATTTTTATGGATCAGTATTACGTTTGCAATTCTCCAGTGTGTCTGTACAACCCCTGGTTCAAGAGACTGTTGCATGATCTTGGTTAGCAGTTTGTAAATAACTTCTTTCATTTCTTTGAGTACTATTGAGAGTATCTCATCCGCCCCAGGGGATTTGTTTATTTTAAGAGCTCCTAGTCCCTTTATCACTTCTGCCTCGGTTATGCTAAAGTTATTTAAAACTGGATAGGAACAGGTTGACATGTGGGGCATGTTGTCCATATCCTCCTTTGTAAAAACTTGTGAAAAGAAATAATTTTATATATTTGCTTTTTTTTCTTCTTCGTCTATGATTGTGCCTTTTGTATCTCTTAGACATTTAACCTCCTCTTTGAATGTTCTCTTGCTGTTGTAATATTGGAAATATTCGAAGTCTGGGCTATCCCAGGAGGCGGCGCTCAATTGGCTGAGCGTCGCTAAGGGGGGGGTAAGGGTCCAGATTGGCCAGGGTGTCCTCTGCTCACCACACACCAGCAACCCCTGTAGTCTGGCCGGGTCCCTGCAGGCTTGCCTATTAGCTGCCTGGGAGCTGCGTTGTCCTCCTATGCTGTAGCTCCTGGGTGGCTGCATGGTGAATCCGCAGTGTGTAAAGAAGTCAGCACAGGGGTGGTAGCGGTGAACACAGTTTTGACTCTCACAGGACTCCATCTTGTGGTCTCAACCTCTCTCCCTGCACTCCACCCCTGTGGTAAGCTACACCTCCACATAGGTATAGTTTCACTACATCTCCCCTTTTTGAGATGTAAACATTTTAATCATTAATGTATTATTATTATTTATTTATTTGAACAAACTTGAAAAAAAAAAACACTTAACTTGGACTTTGGGGTAGACTGGCTGCCGTCCAACAATAACTAGGGAATTATTTTGCCCCTGATGTAGTTGCTTTCCCTAATCTATTAACTGTCTCTGTAATGCAACGGTGTCTTGACAATTCTTCCACTTGATGTGGCCCTCACTTTTAGTTGTGTTGTTGCTGGCAGTGATGGTGCTGTAGTGGAAGATGGTTTGTTAGAAGGAGTTGTTGCAGACTCCTCACGTTCTACTGCATCAGTCGGCTGTTGGGCTACATAGTTACTGAGGTTTTGGCTTGCGTCTTTTCCGCCTCGGAACTATGGAACAAGTTGCAGGTGTCTCATCTTCTTACAGAGAGTTGTGTCATTCTCAATCTGTACCAAATATGACCTTGGTTCCACAGGCTTGCTCTTTACAGCAGCTGATGTTCTCCATCCCTTCTCACCATCCAACTTGACTCTAACACTCTGTCCTGGCTGTAACTCAGGTAGAGCTTTAGCTGAATGTCTCCAGTTAAAGAAACGCTTATAAGCCTTGGCCTTCCTATCTTTATTCTCCACTGATCTGTGTCTTACCCATTTTGTCTTCAGCTATTCCTCCAGCATTGGAACACTGGTTCTGATCTGGCGTCCCATCATAAGCGGAGCTGGACTTGCACCGGAGGCAGCAAGTGGTGTTGCTCTGTAGCACATTAATGCCAAATGGTGATCCTGCTGCTTCAGAATCCACTTTGCAGTCTGCACAGCCCTCTTAGCAGCTCAATATGCCTGCGGACAATGAGGACTGGTGGTTGTGTGATAGAAGTCATATTTTGCCTGGAACTTCTGAAACTCAGCTGCAGTAAATTGTGTCCCATTGTCAGTAACTAATTCACTGGGGATGCCCCAGTGAGCAAACATGCTTTTGAGCTTGGTCATCACCTGCTGGCTGGAAATCACTGACACATGGGCCAGTTCATAGAACTGGTCAGTACTAATGCCAGGCCACCAAATTGCCATCTTTGCCCTTTCACGGCAGTTGGTCAGCCCCTGATGAACCTTTGAATCCTATTTAGGATTTCTTCCCTCAGCAAAGCTGGTATGACGATTCTCTCCTGATAGCCATTTTCTTCAGACAGTTTTGCATGTGCAGAATAGTCTTTTCAAGACATAGGAGGGACCTGCTGTATGTGCCTAGGCCAACCCTGAGTTATGAAGTTGACCACCATATAGAGATCTTTGTCACTTTGTGTTGCTTCTCTTATGCACTCTAGTTTATGTCCCGACACTGGCTTGCAGGTCACCACAGCTTTATCCTCCTCTTCAGTTTCCAAAACCACAGTGTCCTTAAGGGGGTTTCGTGATAATGTGTCTGCCACAATAAGCTCTTCCCCTTGAATGTGCTTAGCCTTGACATTCAGCCTTGACATTGAATCTTATCAGACGCATTAGCAGATGCTGGCATCTCAGTGGTCCTACAGTGGCTTGCGAAAGTATTGACCCCTCTTGGCCTTTTTCCTATTTTGTTGCCTTACAACCTGGAATTAAAATTGATTTTTTGGGGGTTTGTATCATTTGATTTACACAACATGCCTACCACTTTGAAGATGCAAAATATTTTTTATTGTGAAACAAACAAGAAATAAGACAAAAAAACAGAAAACTTGAGCGTGCATAAGTATTCACCCCCCCAAAGTCTCTACTTTGTAGAGCCGCCTTTTGCAGCAATTACAGCTGCAAGTCTCTTGGGGTATGTATCTATAAGCTTGGCACATCTAACCACTGGGATTTTTGCCCATTCTTCAGGGCAAAACTGCTCCAGCTCCTTCAAGTTGGATGGCTTCTGTTGGTGTACAGCAATCTTTAAGTCTTTCCACAGATTCGCAATTGGATTGAGGTCTGGGCTTTGACTAGGCCATTCCAAGACATTTAAATGTTTCCCCTTAAACCACTCGAGTGTTGCTTTAGCAGTATTCTTAGGGTCATTGTCCTGCTGGAAGGTGAACCTCCGTCCCAGTCACAAATCTCTGGAAGACTGAAACAGGTTTCCCTCAATAATTTCCCTGTATTCAGCGCCATCCATCATTCATTCAATTCTGACCAGTTTCCCAGGTTGTAAGGCAACAAAATAGGAAAAATTCAAAGGGGGGTCAATACTTTCGCAACCCACTGTACATGCGACACTTTGACTTAGCAAATCACTTACATGGCTTCCTTCTATGAAGAAGATCAAGGATTTGTACTCTTCTCCCTTATGCTGAGTCAGAGCTAAGAATTTTCCCAAGCATTTAAGTTTTCCACCAGGACTGTTCACATCAATTCCCGATGGTGCCAGCAGAGGGCGCTGCGGTACGGTCTAGAAAGTATTCTGAGACATGACTGTAATGTCGGACTCCGTGTCAATTTTAAACTTAACCGGTCTGCCGTAAAGTGGAAGCTCAACATGCCATTTTTCATCTGTATCTTCCCCACACATTATTGAGCCCAAAAAGAATGTCCCTTCATCCCAATTTGTTACACTTCCTGCATCTTTTGTTCCTTGCTGGACATGTTTCACTGGTGTACATTCTTTCTGGCCTGTGTGCTTCAGTTTACTGTACTGAGATCCCTTCCATTTTCTTTCTCTGTGGCTTTTACTATGTTTAAACTGCGAAGGCTTATGCACTATTTCGTCTACATCTTTAGTCGCTCCGTGCTCAGTGTTCTGCTTTTTAATCAGCTGAGTGGAGAGCCATTTAAATAGCCATGTCTAGCATCAGCTCCAATTCCATTTGTAATTTCTGTGACACTTCTTTGTCAGCAATGGTGATTACAATTCTATCTCTTATTTGCTCTACTTTACTGAGGCCAAATTCACAATATTCCACCAGCTCACACAAATTCTTTACAAATGCTTCCACCGCTTCCCCTACAGCGCTAATGAAAAAAGTCCCTTTCATGTATAACATTCTGCCTCGGCACCAAATGTTCATCAAATTACAATATCGTAATCTTCAGCGTCTCCCTCATTAGTAAACACAAATCATTGAAAATAAGCGCTGCTTCTCTGCCCATCGCATAAACAAGGGAATTTTAAATGCATCTCATCCTCCTCCTTATCGAGTTTCATAGCGATCTGGATTCTTGAAAAACGTTGCTTCTAGATAGGCCATCAAGACAGCTGGGGAAAATCAAAAGGCTCCGGTGGGTGGAATTTCGGTATTTATTTATTTATTTATCTCTCCGTCAGGCAGCTAAACAAGTCCGTTAACTTCTGATACCATGCCATGAATGATTAGCCAGAGATATTAATCAAGTTCAGTGTTTAATTTGAACCCAATTTTAACACACAGCACTCCACCTCGTGGTCTCAACCTCTCTATCTGCACTCCACTCCTTCTGGTGGCATAACCCCTCTGGTAAGCCTCACCTCCACACAGATACAGTTTCATTACAATTGGTCAACTGAAAACAAAGGTGACCCTGGTAACTCAACTGTCTTCTAGGCACGCCAAGTTTTTCCAAGATGTCATTACCTTTCAAAATTAAATCAAATGAACTAACTCACGACAAATATTTTATTTATAAGGAATGCTAGCTAACTTTTTCTGAAGAAATGTCCTATCTTCCCATACTAAATAAGTCAGTGTGTTCTAATTTTGAAGTTTAAACAAAAAACTTTGTAGTTTTATTAAAGGTAAATATGTTTTTGTTGATGAATCTAATAGCACTTTTCAGTATACCATGTTTTTAAATATAAGAGTTCACAAGAATACAAGATTTAAACCTCTGCATTCTTGTTCCAATATTAATCCTTTCTCATTACTAGTCCAACACAACCTCCATCTTCTAGCAGAGGGCACTGCTATCTTTTATTTGAAATGTATTTCAATAGAATTGTAAATTATATTTTGATGTGCGATGTCTGCTGATCTCGCTCCAGTTTAGCTGTCACCATTTGAATATTGATGGCCCATTAGTTATCTTTTGCAGAGTCTGCAGGAGAATCAAAAACCATCTGTCTGTTTAAAGTCAAATCCCATGTTTACAAAAGTATAAACAAGTGTTGTTTGAAGCTTGTTAGTTAATAGTGGTGGGGACTCCTAGACAGCATGTCTGCAATAGCGATGTGTGGGTCAGTCATAATTTAGATTTATTTTTTATAAATTTAGTAGACACCAATTTTATCCTGTTTTTCTCCTAATTTGAAACAGCCAATTGTATTTTAGGCTTAGCTCACCTCTACCAGCCCCTCACTGACTCAGGAGTGGTAAAGATGAACACACGCTGTCCTCCGAAACGCGTGCCGTCAGCCGACCACTTCTTTTCACTCTGCAGGCCCGCCATGCAGCCGCATCATAGCTACAGCGTCAGAGGACATCGCAGCTTACAGGCAAGCCCGCAAGCACCCGGCCAGTCTACTGGGGTCGATGGTGCGAGGTGAGCCGAGGACCCCCAGGCCGACCCAAACCCGACCTAATTGAAGTTATATTAATATTCATCCGAACCCAACACAACTATCAGTTTTGTGATCATTACCCTTTTAATTACTATCATTTTATAACTACTTGTATACAACTACTGCATTTAGCTATAACTTCATTTACATGTACATAATATATTTTAAAACTACACAGGCTTACCTTTCGATGCATAATGAAGATGACAAATCCCAAAACTGCTGTTCAGCATTTACGGGTAGATGTACTGAGATAGGCTAGTCGCAATGCAAACTGCATTTTCGTTACGACAATTCCCAAAGTGCACATTTGGTCGTACGTACTAAGAAAAATTATGTTGACAGCTGCAATATACTAATTGAAATATTATTTGCGTCATCTTAGTGAGATCTCTAGCGAGAGCTGTGCGACACTTTTTCAAGTAAAATAGTGGCAGTTGGGTTGTGGTTTGTTGCAGCAGAGGGTGCCTGAAGGATAACATCTATACATATATAAAAAATGAAAGGCAGTTTAATCCCATCAGATTCTATAGTATCTGTCACCCCCAAAAAGCTTTTCATAATCATACAGTAGCCCCTCGCTAAAATGTCATGTTTGTCTGACATAACTGGGTTTAAAAACAATACAATAAAATCGCACACATACATTTACAGTTCTCTATGTAAATATAAATCATTGCACTGAAATAACACTAATGTGTTTTGGGTACGTTACACATTACGTTAATGTAAAAATATAAATCTGTACAGTAGGCCTATACAGTATACTGTACACTAGTAAAATCAAATGAATACCTAGCGCACTTTTTTGTACTTTAGCCTTCTGGTAACACAAAATAAATCATGCTGTTGCACCGTACACATTGGTGTACAATGCGAATAAAAGATTATTTTAAATTGAAACTAAAGGATTTAATTTTTTTTTTATTATTATTTAATTATTATTATTTTAAACTTGGTCTACCAAGTAGCCTAGACAATTAACACACAATAAATCATGGTCCTCATGGTGAGGCCAAACAGAGGCCAACTTTAAAGCCTGGAGGAAGGGTTACCATCAGCCATAGATTCCCTAAGGTTTCTTCCTACCAGCAAGTAGGGTTTTTTCCTTACCTGAGTGTCGAGCGTTTCGTATTTAGTTTCTGCAGGGTGTTTGGCAGGCTGGAGAGGCCGGGTTCTCCCTCAGTGCATTTCATGCATGGTGGACAGGCCCGTGTTTCATTTCTCATTCATTCTTTCCCTATTTTTGAGTGTAGATGGCATTGTGCCACTGCGGTTGCTGTGTTACCGATTCATCATTTTAATTTTTCTAGTCATGGTTTGGCGGCTTTGTCTTTTGGGGGGAGGTGGTCCTACGAACCACTTCCTATCCGCGGCACTAGACTGCATGATGTCATCGTGTTTTCGATAGTCGACCAACATTGCGGATAGCTATCAGCACCCATGGACAAGGGCTCCGGCCAAATTCATTATCATTGAATATTTGTCTGTTCAATTGCAATTAAAATCATCCACATTACAGATTCTCCGTACTGAATGGAAAACTTGGCTGTATTTCTGGTAGGAGAATCCACCCATAATCAACACATCCTATCCAAGGGCAAGAAAAAACTCTACACTGCATGATGTCATCATGTTTTCGCTAGTCGGCCAACATTGCGGATAGCTGTCTGCACCCACGGACAAGGTCTTGGGCCAAATTCATAATCACCATGAATTCGTCTGTTCAATTGCAATTTATTGCAGATTCTCTGTACCGAATTATTACCGCACATGCCCAGTACACACACCGTGAATTGGAGAACTGTGGATAGCAATTTAAGCCAGTAGACTAAAAAATACTATTGTTATTATTACAATATTTAGAAATATAAAGTGTAAATAGTTATTTCAAAATGTAATTGTCAACACTTTTTATAGGTGACATTATAAATAGCTGTAAATGAATGTTGACTCGGACCCAACCCAGACTTTATTTTATTATTATCATTATCAAGACTTACAGTACAATTAATTGCAAGATACAAATTACAATGACTTCTGTCCTAATAAAAGCAAATACAAAATACAGTATGATTTGAAATCGGGGCAGTTCAAGTGCAGATAACAGTGTTGATAGTTACATCAGGGTTAGATACGAGTGCAGGTGAATACAAAACGCTACAGATTGGGTTTAAGTGCAGGATTAAATACAGTAAATAGGGAGCAGATAAGTGCAAGTTAAAGTGCATTTAAATGTATCTATCCCAAACCTGGCCGACTCGTGGGTTGACCCGCACATCACTAGTCTGCAAGCATTGGCAGATCTTTCCAAGGTGCTGAATAACAGCAGATTGAAGCACACAATGTCATGACATCCCCACAGTAGCCCAATTCACTCTGTGATCAGCACTGATTTCTTCTGACCAAATTTCACCACCATCCACTTTTCTTTTATACAGAACTCCTAAAATCTGTAATATGCATAAACCTCATCCTCACTGATGTATCTGAGACTAGAGAGCATCTATGTCAAGCTGCTTGTTGGTATCATCATCAGTGTTTTCGGTTGTAGTCGAAATAAAAGAAATTAAAAAAAAAAATTAAAAATTAAGAGGTGTCTCCAAGTACTTGCTCTGGTGACAGCCCCTCTTTGACCTGGACAATATTCAAAAACCTGCAAGCTACTCCAGGTGGAGGATCAAAAAACATTAATCCATTCCTGACTCACAAATCAGCAATCAGACTTCCAAAAAACACTCCAATCCACTCCTGACTCACAAATCAGCAATCAGACTTCCAAAAAGCACTCAAACCCACTCCTGACTCTCAGATCAGCGATCAGACTTCCAAAAAACACTCCAATCCACTCCTGACTCACAGATCAGCGATCAGAAACTCTTACTTTCCCCACCTTCACCTTGATCTTCATCTTTATCTTCCTCCCATTTTTCCAGTAAAGGATCCTGAACTGTTTGTGGAGTAAGCCTCAACCTTCTTGAAATCAAAGGAACCTGACAAAAACATGCACCTTACTTCTGGGAATCAAAGGAAAAGAATCTTGTAAACAGGTTTCATATCCATTTTTGATCATTTTGGGGGGGAAAAAAAATCAAGATGAGGATTAACTTGTTTCACAAATGGTGTTTTTTGTTAAAGTCATAACATTTACTGTACAGGGAACGTAGGAGTCTATTTTAATAATCAAACAGAGGCAGGACTCTGACATAAAAAAATATGCGCATTGCTTCAGGGAAGCAAAGGAAGAGAATATTCTCCCTGACATAGAGTGTTTGTTGAATGCGGATATCCCTCGTTTGCAAAGTGCGGATCAAATTTAAAAAAGGAACTAATGTGCAAATTAAGGGAGTAGATTAAGTTTTTCTGAGGCTGACTGCAACCAATGAGGGATGTGTTTGGAAGCAATGAATGGGCTTTTTACATCTAGGAAAAACAGATAAACCAATAAAGAAAATGCATTTTTTTTGTCAACAGGAGGCAGTAACAACTATGGTAAACCCTTCCATCGCAGGCTTTAGTTATGCTGATTTTAGCTGTACCAACATTTTAAAGCAGACAGAACTTCAGTCAGCAGAAAGTAAAGTATTAACTATGTTTTTATATAGGATGTTTTTTTGATTACACGGTATATTTTGTAGTGTCAATCAATAGCTTCCATATTATTTCTATATTCTTGCACTATATTTGCCTTTTGTGTCTGCAACATTCCAAATGTATTCAACACTATTAAATATATAATGGTAGGCCATTGATTAGACATTTATAAACATTTGTACCAAACCACTTAAGCAAGCAAAGTCTATCAATTAAAATATTTGAAGTGCTCTCACTAAGCCTATTATACAAATAATTTGTTATGGTTAACTGTCAGACTCTTATATTATCTGCAGTGCACTGCATTGACATATCATTAAAAATACACAATAATAATAATAAAAAAACTATTATAAAAAAACAATGTGACCATGTCTTCAACCTGAACTCAAATCTTCAGCCAAATCCTATTTCATGGTCACCACTATCCTGTTGTGATACCAGCATTTACTGAAATTAATGCCTTCTAATTAATCAGTGCAATGAAGCAAGACTGTTGATCAGGAAATCAAAAATACAGGCTTAGTCACCCAGAGCTGGCAAATCTCCAATATTCTGTGAATCAAACACAACACTGTCTCGTGCCTGATGCAAGCATGTCTGTTCCTGTAATTGTGAGCAGCAAACCCAAGGAAATCCTATTAAAGTGTCATTAAATGTATCCCACTGCCAAAGCAACCGTGACAGCCTAAAATAGACTTCAATAATTTGCATTCAAAGTTGTTATGTTTCGGCTTCATTTTGAAGTGCTTATGTCTGCATTGTTACTCGCTTGTAAGCTTTGTGCACTTACCCTTCACTGTATACTGTAGAATTTCACAGAAGTCACTTTACCAGTTCACATGGCAAGTAGCAATTGTACACATTTAAGTAACAACATTAGAAGTAGGGAGGTATGATTGATAGCTTGAAGTGCTGTCATAGCAGAACTTTCATAGAAAATCGAAATTGTCATTCATGCTGTCAATCAAATGGCATTTGCACTTACCCATCCTTATATACAGTAAATGATGAGGTCACTCCAAGGGCTGGTAACCTCCCTACAGGTGCAGAGTTTACTGTACGATCCCCTGATAAGATCACATGCAAGTTATTTCTGGTTCTGGAAACAAAATACAGTCACCTTGATGCAGGATATATCTAATGGAACATTTTCATGAATTTTATTTATCAATTTCCTATATTGGTATCATTCACAAAATTCTGGGAAAACGTGAATGTCCATAAATAGTCAATTTAATCATTAACACGCCACTAAATATATTGCAATTAAAATAGACCCCATCAGCTAAAAAGATTACCTCATTTCGATAAAAAAAGAACCAATTTATGTTTAGGCACTATGCTAGTATGACCAGTGATTATTCTCATCTGGAGCATTGGCATGGTTCAGGATGCAGATTAGTGAAGTAGCTGACCTATTTTTAAACCCTGTGATGAGTCTTACCTTTGGTTTGAGTTTCTTTTCTTCATCTCCCCTCTGCCACCTGTGCCAAACATTCCCTTTGGGGCCAGTGACTCTCACCACCTCCTTAGAGGTTTTGCTTTACACTTTACTATTCTTCACTCAGCATTGCCACAAATTACAATGCCATACTGTGAACTGGAAGTCTCAGCACAGTTCCTACCCACACACTTAACCACTTACTGAGTTTTTCTTACTCTTAGAACCTAAAGTAATGAAGCCAAATGCAAACGGATAAATTACAACACAATTTGGCAACCAGCTGGGAGACACAGTGACTGTAGAGCTCCAGTGTAACCCCCCCCAACCCCCCAACCCCCCCAAAAAAGTGTCAACATTTTAACATGTCTTTTTTTACTCTTGTATTTTTTTCCCCAGATTTAAACACAAGGGTGTATCTATCTCGTGAAAAACATTTAAATAAATGTGTATTTTCAGATATAATTTATAAATCTGAAAATATTTAGCAAAGATTCAACATTTAAATCCAGGATGTGAAATAAATCAGCGAAAAAAGCTCCAGTTTTTAAATATTTATTTTCACACTTAGCAAGTCGAGATTTAGCTGACAAATAAAATCTTTGCCCTTCGCAAATAAATATGTTTTTTGTTAAATAAATGTTTAGTTTCAGAATAAATATATAAGTTGACTGTTAAATCCAGACGTACAGTTTTTCAGATGTATAAATCTCTTAAATAAATGTTTAAATGTGTACTTCCAGATATAATTTATAAATCTGAAAATATTTAGCAAAGTTTCAACATTTTGTATCCAGCATGTGAAATAAATCAGCGAAAAAGAGCTCCAGTTTTTAAATCTGCGTTTACACTTGACAAGCAGATTTAGCTAAGCAATACTTGATGCTGGAAGTTTATTAACAGTAAAAAAAAAAAAATGTTAGCAAAGAATCATCTTTCTTTTAACAGCAATGCATAGCTATTTTGCATTATGGAGATTGAATATACTGCAAGACACCAACATTAATTGACTAAACCCAACCCAAGCCTGACCCAGGTGTTGCATAACAATTTTCTATCCAACAACGGGTTGGGTTTTGGGTCCTCAGGTCAGTCTTACAGAACTCTAGTACTCCCTCTGTCAACAGTACAAGTCCAAACCCATTAGTCATGGGTCAAAAGTACATTTTCTAATTTTTATGATTTTCTAAACTGAGTAAATTTATACAGAACTTTAGTCAATTTGAGTACATTTAAAGTTACTAACTGATTTTCCAAGGTATAAGTAACTTTAATGAGTAAAGATGTAACAGGGTCACTTGTTGTTATTCTTTTTATAATTGTATTTATTGATTTGATTAGTGCACGCTTTATGTTGTCTGACACTTTATAACAGATTTGTATCACGTTATGTTGGCTTCTTCACTTGTTTCCCTTGATCTTCCTTATTGAGCACTAACTAATTGAATCATTGATTTAAGCACCAGACTATGACTAGCCTGTGTTTTTACAAACAGGGTAGCCATCCTGGGATTTGTGTTTTGTCTGTCTGCCTGTCTATCTGTGCAGGTGTGGGAACACAGCATTCGGAGCTTGGAAGCATTCGAGTAAGAGAGAGTGAAACAGAACAGTAATCATAGTTTCCCGACAAGAAGTATTGGGCTGATTGTGTGCCGGTGTTGGATAATGAACGTGAGAGGCTTGAGTGTCGGTAGCCAACTGTAATTTAGGAACTGAAATAGGCTATATTGTGATCCTGGTTTCTCTCTCTCTCTCTGTGTTCACCACCCCTGTATGGACATGGTGTGTGTTTTAGATTTTTAGACCGCTGTATTTTGTTTTTATTATTACTGTTTTTACTATATTATGAACATGTATATTCCCTCTATTCACTGGGAAGCAGCACTATTGCACTTACACTTTGTTAAATACATGACTTCAATTAATATGAACATTGTTGTTACCCATTCGCAGTCTCACTACCTACTTACAGGTGAATAGAATGATTGGCATAAGATTTTTGATTTTTTACGATAAACAAACTTATACTGAATTTATGTGATTTTCTTGGTGACCTCGTTGCTTCAAATTTAGATCTGTTCTCTGAATTAAAAAAACCTGAAGGTATCCTAATTTGTTCTGTGCCTTATCACACTGAACTGGCATAGTTACTCTGTGATAACTTAGAATTTAAGGCATGTGTGCTATTTCTTACACTCCTGTACTGGGGAGGCATACAAAGGCATATCTTCTAATTTAAACATTTAGAGCCCAATTCTGAGGAAATGTGTCAAAATGCAAATAGAAGCGCAAAGTGCTTCACATTTGCGCTGGATTGTGACAGCCCCATTATGTTGTGGTTTTGACGAGAGTTGTAGCTGGGCGCTGGTGGAATTCCATTAATGCTGACCAATTAAGAAAGAGTGGTGCCGGGGGATCATGTGACCTGTGAGAGCGACGGCAGTTTAGGATTTTTTCTCCTCGCCTCCCCTTTGTTTTGTTGTGATCCTAGTATTTTCTGTTATGAGGACTGTAATAAACAAAAACCAAAAGCGGTGAGGTTTTTTCTTTGCACAATGCCCCCTTTTCTAAAACATTTTGAAGAGTTTAAGTTAAATGTGAGCTTTTACTTGCATGCAAAAAAAAAAAAAAAAAAAAGCAGAAGTAAACCACAGTAATGATATTGCTTTATGAAAATGTCTTTTGCCACTTTGTTTCTTGTGCAGAAACCACAAGGGATACAATAAAAATAAAGGTATGGTAATTAATCTACACAGGAAAACAACAGAGAAGCACACATAACATTATTGTAATATAAGTAATAAGTACAAAATTAATAAAAGAAACAGGGATATATGTTCTAATCCAAGGCTATTATTGTAGCATGGTCAGGTCCTGTTGTAGGTGAGTACCCAGTGTCTGGAAAGGATGGAGATGAGAATAATGTAGAGATTAAAATGGCCACGTACCTCATTAGTAGTAGTATTGTCTGTTACATAATACATTTGTTTGACTTGGCCCTTTTTTTGTATAATTTTTTTCATAGCACAGTTGTTTTTTTATACCATTTTTTATAACATCATCCATTTTTTAGGATATCCTGAAACTAAACTCTCTCTCTACAGCAGTTACTGCATAGTGTATTTTTTTTAATTCTTGTCATTTAAGGTTTAACAAGTGTTATATTACAGTACATGAGTGAGTGATACAAGCACAGGGTGCAAAGCTTTCAGTGTTTTCAGCTTCTTTGTTTATGGTGGTTATAATTGATCAGTTATTTTTTAAGCCTTATTTTGTATTTCTAAATGTATTGTGTACCAGTATGTATGTTTAATAAAGTATTTATTCACTGGAACTCAAATTGTCTCACTTTTTAAAATGTTTACACCTGGATGTGCATATGAGGACCTGCACTATTTTCTTGAGAATTTCACCCCTGCCTTTTTGTATATTCAAATACACATGTATATATGTCCTTCCACACTAGGGATACCATTGCTTCTACCCGTGGCAGCCACCAACCACTGCAACTGCCTGTGCATTTTAATAAAACCTGGACACCTGAGCGGCATTTTTAACTCTAAACCCTCAGTATCTCTCTCATTTCTCAGCGGATACCCACACAGTAACAAAACACCCCAATTACAAGCATATACAAATATCTCCTTTTTTACTGGAGACCTGTGAGATGTTGCCAAATATTTATCAACAGGAATTGACAACCAGTGTCTTGAAATGTAAGCACCCAGACTTAAAGCCCTAATTTATGTAATTATTTTCAACAAGAACACCTAGTATTTAATTAATAGAGGGTTATCTGTGTTCTAATCTCTGCTGCTTTTTACTATACAAAGTGTTGCAATTATGTTAGTATTTCACCTGTGTCACAAATGAGGTTTCCCTAGATCAATCAGGAGTTTAATTGAACATACAGACTTGTGTAATACATTGAAACCATGTTTTCATTGATTAAACATCGGACAGCTGGAATATTATTGTGAGGTTTGGATGAGTGCCCTCACCAGGCTACCAGGCAGAGAAAGAAAAGACCAAATCCAGTGCAAAATCAATAAGCACTTTATTCTGCCCACAGTGGACATATCTGCAAGTACTTATGTAACCCCTGCCTGCTAAAAGTAACAACAATTGAAGCAATGGGGTATCTAGGTACTCTTGAGTATGTTTAATTTCTATTTATGGCGATGTCTCCACCCAAAGCAAAGATAGGTTATATTTAACCACTGCTCTAGGACTATAAATAAAGAAGATGACACAGTACTGTAAAGCAAATAGATAGGGTTCCCCACCCTTCAAGGTTTACTGCACAATTAATGGAAATAATGAGTTCCCTACAGGTCATGTGCATGAATATAGAAAATGCACCAATTAAATACCATACCTGGTACCGCGTTAAATTGCAGTTATAAACAATACACATCCACTGCACAGTCTAAGAGGGAAAAAAAAACTAATGAAAGTAAACTATTTAATACCCTCTAAGGGCAAAAGAAACTTATGCTGCCTTCAAAACTAAACGGTAAGTTATATTAATTAACCGTTTGCTTACAAATGAAACCGGGTTACTTTCCCCTATGACTATTTCAAAAGCAAACCTAATACACTTCTATTATAAATTGCTATAATACAGCTGTATGTAAAATGAGAGTCAAAATAAACAGAACAGTACTCTTATAAATATATACCGGTATATATATATATATATATATATATATATATATATATATATATATATATATATATATATATATATATATATATAACACATAGGTCTGAATCACTAACATAAGTGTTTTGCTAGAGTAAAAAAACAACGTAGCAGGCCTGTACATGGCTAGGGCGAGTGGAGGCTGGAAAATGCCGCTTCGCCTTTCACCCAGGGAAACTCCCATCTTCTTTGTAAATCTCAAATCCCTCGTTGCCGGAGAAAACACCAAGCTTTGCCAGGTCACTGGGGTTGCTATCCGGTGCTGCCAGTCGGTATCTTCAAATGCTGCGTTTAGGTTTTCTTTCTTTTTTCTTTCTTTAGATTTAACAGTATAGCTGCGCGAATACTGTAACTGAAGTCATTACAATACGAAACAACATCGAGTTCCACACAAGTATACTGTCTCCTAACTCCCCACTTGCATTAGATCAGGCTCTAGAGTATAGCGTCTGTAACCTAAATTCCAAAAATACACGAAATAAATTGTGTAATTATTTCTTTAGTACTAAATAAAATGATACTATGTTTTAGGCTGACTGCATGGCTGACTCCATTTTTTTGTTTTGTTTTTTTTGGGGGGTTTTTTCCCCACACGTAAAAAAACAAGTTAGAAAAACCCAACAGCCGTTTAAAGTGGTGATAGCAAACACAATAGCCCAAGTTAGGAGAAGCAACTGGGGCAACCTTGTCAAGCATCAAGCAAATAAGCACAATTGGAAAGGTGCTGGGGCCAAACATTCACACAATTGTTGCTTCCAACTTGACTTTTTTTGATCACTCCACTTTACATTGAAATGCTAATTCCCTTATCAGCTGGGTTGTAACCAGAATAAAGATGCTGAGACACATATGTATATAATAATGAATATAATAATGAATAAAGCAAGGGAAAGATAATTGAGAATGTGTATGGTAAATACAGACAGACAAGACAAGAGAGTAAGTAGAGTAATATAAGAGAAATGAGAAAAGATTTGAATGTAAAACAATGGTAGAAGGGACTTTTGGACAGTATTGAAAGAGTTAACATTGTATTCTTTTAGTTGCAAATCTACATCCATGAGTGGTAAAAACAATATGTCTATTTTGGTAGGTATTAATATATTGATATTTACATAGGTACAAAACTACAATGTTATTAATGGTTAAAAATGTACATATGCATGTCAGTGCTAAAGGGTAGTCTACTAACATGTTTTAATGCTGAAAAAAACATTATTCTCCTTGTTATGGAGGTGTTATGAACTTAGGCCAACTTAAGGCATTTGTAAAGCATTCGAACTCTTCATAAAAGGCCATATCCATGTCCTTGGTTCTTTTTTTGGCCATGGTTTGACTTCAGTGAGTGCATCATTTGCATGCACCCATTTTCCAGTAGCACCCACAGCAAGAAGAGACACACACACACACAAAGAACACGCTGTCCAGTGGCAACACCCCCCTGCTTGCACCACGTGCAGGAACACCCAGAGTGTGAGCATAGTGGAGTGAGCCAATTGTATATGGAGCGGGGGGAGCGGAGTGGTGTAGTTCCTTGAGCGGATGTTTCCAGCCTGCTCCTTTACAACACTGAGAAGAACTGAGCATGGTTTTATTTTTCTTAAATATATGTTTGGCCATGGATTTTGGACAAGAGTTATAAAAAAAGGTGACAAATACAAATGCAGTCACTTTACAGTTTTTTTCATCTTGCCTGTGCATGGTAACCACTCATTTTCCAGTTTCAAACCACAATTAAGCACATTTATGTTTTGCAGACTTGAGAACTGCATTTTTAAATTTTTTTTTTTAAAAGCTTTTATTTTTCTTTAATATTCAATGTGATTGAAGTGGCACTTTATTAATTATGATTTATATATGTACGATTCATGTATCTACTATAGATACGAATGAGAGCAAAACATATACAAAAGAAAAACAAGGGAACCGCAGATCTTTTCAAGAAAGCTGGGAGACTTTATAAAAATTGATTTTATATTTTAAATGCTGCAATAACAGTTTTGCTTGTGAAGCATCCATACTAATTTGACGGAACAGGTGATTTATTTGCACTGTGCAGAACCTTATTTTCCCCCATTGGTGCTTGAGCCCCTGAGCACTCACGGAATCGTCACCTGTGCACCTATTATCAGTAACACTATGTAACACAATTTTTGTTCCTGGGTAGTAAGTGTTATTTCCTAATTGCTTATGCCTCAAAAGTATAGAAAATGGCTATTATTCCCCACAAACTTTGCTTTTGTGACCAGGACAGTGATATTTTGAAATTTGCCTATTTCCAATGAGAAAACGGACGAATTTGTGTCTTTTCGTTCACATAAAGTCAGAAAAAAAACAACATATGAATCCAAATTAACATTTATTCATACTGAAGTAATACAAAAATGACTACAAAAGATTTAGAAGTGAGTAGTTTTTCGAGATTTAGGATTATACTGTAAATTACTTTCACGAATCAGCCCCCAAATGTAGTCTCCCATCATGTTCTCGTTATACTGTCCTTGTTAGCAGCATTCAAAGTCCAGTATATCCTAGTAGAAGCGCTCACCTTGCTCCCCCGAGTACACTCCCATGTTCTCCTTGAATTTATCAAGATGAGCATCAAGGATATGGACTTTGAGGGACATCCTACAGCCCATTGTGCCGTAGTTCTTCACCAGAGTCTCAACCAGCTCCACATAGTTTTCGGCCTTGTGATTGCCCAGGAAGCCCCGAACCACTGCGACAAAACTGTTCCAAGCCGCTTTCTCCTTACTAGTGAGCTTCTTGGGGAATTCATTGCACTCCAGGATCTTCTTTATCTGTGGTCCGACGAAGACACCGGCTTTGACCTTTGCCTCAGACAGCTTAGGGAAGAAGTCTTGAAGGTACTTGAAGGCTGCCGACTCCTTATCTAGAGCTCTGACAAATTGTTTCATAAGGCCCAATTTGATGTGCAGTGGTGGCATCAGCACCTTCTGGGGGTCCACCAGTGGCTCCCACTTGACGTTGTTCCTCCCCACAGAGAACTTGGTCCTCTGTGGCCAGTTCCGCCTGTGGTAGTGCGCCTTGGTGTCCCTGCTGTCCCAAAGGCAAAGATAGCAGGGAAACTTGGTAAAACCTGCCTTGGAGACCCATCAGGAATGCCACCATTTTGAAGTCTCCTATGACCTCCCAGCCGTACTCATCATACTTCAAGGCGTCCAGCAAGGTCTTGATGCTGTTGTAATCCTCTTTGAGGTGCACCGAGTGAGCCAGGGGAAGAGACGGGTACTTGTTACCATTATGGAGCAGCATGGCTTTGAGGCTCCTAGATGAGCTGTCAGTGAAGAGGCACCACTCATTCTGGTTACAGGCGATTCCGATTGCCTCGAACAGACTGGTCACATCGTGGCAGAAGCAGAGTCCATCTTGACGGGTGAAGAAGCTGGAAAAAGGTTGGTGACGCTTCCTCTGATCTGCGACTTGCACACTTTCATCCAACAAGTTCCACTGCTTGAGCCTAGACGTCAAAAGCTCGGCATTGGACTTGGTGAGACCAAGATCTCTAATCAAGTCGTTGAGGTCTTTTTGGTGGGGGTAGTATGGGTTTCTCTCCTCAGCTCCACCTCTGAAATTGTCATCTGGATCTACAACGTCTTCCTCGCTCTCTGACTTGCTGCTCTCTTCTAAAGAGGGCTGCTCTCTCTCCGGAGGAGTGGGTGCGGGGAGCTCATGGCAGTGTGGCACCGGGGCGATGGATGAAGGAAGGTCCGGATACGTGATAGCAGGTGCATTCTTGCCAGTCTGACGTTTGGAAGGGTCCACCATGCAGAAGTAGCAGTTGCTTGAGTGGTCAGTGGGTTCCCGCCAAATTCTTGGGATAGCGAACTTCATGGCTCTCTTTTCCCCTCTGTACCATCCTACAAAAAAAACATTTATTTCACCCATGACTAATGTGTAAGAGATTCTCACAACACTTTGACAATTTTAAAAATTTTAACAAATTTTATAACATAAAATTCAGAGCAACAATTGTCCATCTTACCTTCCAGAGTTTTTTTGCAGTGCTCGCAGGTGAAATGAGGTGCCCAGGGTTTGTCTTGATCCCCGACAGGCATGCCGAAATATGCCTTGTAGGCCTCACACATCTTAGCAGATGCTTCCACGGAGTACTTTTTCGCTCTTGTCTTGATAAATTGGCCGCAGACATAGCAAAATGCATCTGCCGGATGCTTGCAGCCTCTTGATGCCATCTCAGAAAAATGCAGATATGTATCCACTTAGGCAGCTGGAACTAAACTGAACTGGTGGGCTTAAGGCCCCTTTATTTATACTACTATTTATATTACTGGAAAGTTCTAGAAAGTTCTAGAAGTTACTCCAAGTTTACTCAGCACTGAATCTATCTGGAATGTTCTGGAAAATAGGTAAATTTCAAAATATCACTGTCCTGGTCACAAAAGCAAAGTTTGTGGGGAATAATAGCCATTTTCTATACTTTTGAGGCATAAGCAATTAGGAAATAACACTTACTACCCAGGAACCAAAAAAAAAAAAAACGTTACACGGTGTAATTAAAGCCTGGTTTTCAAACGAACTGATTATTGCTCACCAATATAAGAAAAGTGTGGTATAAGAAAAGTGTGTTTTTAAAACAGTAATTTCAGCTTTCAATCACTTAAAATATGCTGACAATAATGTAAACAACATCAATCTACAGACAGCGAGTCTCAAGCTTTAAATGTGTTACTGTTTATAGATAAGAAAGCAACTTTATTGTGAATATTGGTTATTATGTTTTAAGCAACATACTACAATAGTGTTCGTTATGGTAATTGTTTATTAGTTTTAAAATAATTAGTAAATCGTGACCTATTATTTGACCGGCCCCATGACACCTTTAGTCAGGTCATAACCAAATGTAAATCTCCACATTTTTGTAAAATTACTTTACATTTACTTCAAAAGATGCAATGCGTTTCAGTAAATTAAAACCATAAACTTTGCATCCCGCGCAGAGGGAGAACACAAACACCCCATTAGCAAATGGACACCCCATTAGAAAATGGACTTTGCATTTTTTTTTTTTTTTTTTTTTTAATTATTCATCATTTAAGCATAAAAATCACAATTTACAAGATTAAATGCGCTACTATACCTCCTGGGCGCTGCCAATAGGGTCACACGCCAACGATACTGCACGCCGATTGGCTCAGTCGGATTTTGCTAAATTATAAACCTGGCGTATAGCAATTCAATGACCTTTGCAAGATGGCCATATATATATATTATATATAATAGTATATATATAGTATAGATATATTATATATATATAGGGCTAACACTTTGATGTAAACATTTGTGCCATATGACACCTTTGAAACGTCATCACGGTGTGTGTGTGTGTATGTGTGTGTGTGTGTGTGTGTGTGGGTGGGTGGGTGTGTGTGTGGTGTGGGTGTGTGTGTGTGTGTGTGGGTGTGGGTGTGGGTGTGGGTGTGTGTGTGTAAACTGTGAACAAGGGTTATATTTTATGTACTCTTGAGGATAGTTCATACACTAGTACAGGGTGGTACGTCAGTCCCGTCGACTAGCTAGTTTATTTACTTTTTATATATATTTTAATATCATTTTGTCTGGAGCAGGGTAGCAGAACGGAATGAAAGAAAGCCAAGCGGAGGATATTCTAATGAGCGGAATTGTCACCGCTTAGCTCCGCGCACATTCTCTGAACACAACAGACACTTGCCATTAAAATACATTGTCTTTAACATAGGATTTGCACATCACAGGAGAGTAGAAGTGAGTAAACTGTGTATCCCTTATATGAGAAGTGGGTAAACGATATATTGCCCAAATTCAAATTGGGTAAACGCCGTTTATGTGCATATACCCTCGACTACACCACTGAGTAAAACTTCAAAGTTTAAAGTACCTGGTATTACCAGACAGTCTCCCATCCTATACCAACCAGGCATAAAAATTATTATTTTCTTTCTTAGCAAGCACCCTTATCCAGGCCAATTTACAATTGTGACTTTTTTTTTAAACTTACAATTACTCATCGGTATAGCTGGTTTTTTTACTGGACCAATCTAGGTAAAGCAGCAGTGTGTCCCCTACCTGGAATAGAACTCGCTGTAGAACTTTATTTTTTTCTTGAAGGACGTCATCTTGCAAGTTCAAACAACTTTTGTTCTTTTTTTTATTGTTTTTCTTCTGCGATATGTGCCGTTTTAAAACATAAATTGTTTAACATAAATGTTGTGGATATCAAACTGCTTGTGATCCCTGCTTTATTTTGATGTTGACCAACATGTGGAATCACATGAGCGGTAGATTTCCAGTTATTTAGCTTTTTAAAAAAGTAAACAGAAGAAGAATTTTACCTTAGTTTGACAACTTATATTTCATTATGTATAAGAGGTATTTATGTTTTTTTTTTCACATTTGATGTAAGAAAGTTTCAGACTTTTGGTCCTGGCACAGATGGTAATTCTAAGTGATTTGGTTTTGTAGCTGCAACATGGTGAATACAGTAAACTCTCTGCAGTTTCAAAAAAGTTTTTTCTAACTTGAACGAGGAACTACTGTTCCTCTAAATAAGAAACTAATGACTGATCTTCCACACAAACCTGCAGTGTCTTCAACAGAGGCTTCTATGAGCATCCCATGTTGGGTCAATGGGACAATTTCTGTATACTACAGCATTTTCTGTTTAATTGAATTAATTGAAAGGGTGTTGATATAAACAGCCACACCAGAAAGTGATGGGCAGAATGTCTACCTGCTTTTTAAACACACGTAAGCTTACACTTCCGTGTCTTGAGATAATAGGCCATATATTTCATATAAATACACAAGATTCTGGTAGTTGCAGTCATATAGAGGAGTGGATGGGTTGACCACCAACTGTGCAGAAAAGCTCAATGGTAGAACAATTGCAGGGATTGCATTTGTGGCAAGGTGCAATAATATATTTTCTACACGCATTTTCTAATTGTGAAGTGGCTCTGAAGATCCAAGGGTAAAGTGATTTCCTTACTCCCCAGCTACATTTCTTGTTTACTAAGTAAAAACACAAGCTGTGACAACTGGATATTAATATACAAAATGATTACAGCAGTAAGATAAAATACATGAATATTTATGTAAAGTTTTACACATAAATCTACTTTATTTTTGTCCTTGTCGCTTTGCAATAAAAATATGTTTTTCAATCTTACCACAAAAACATTTCTATATCCATATGCTATGGCTTGTCTAAATGATCAATTTTCTGCACACGTAAAAAAACAAGCACAGGGATAAATAAACCAGCTGAGGCCTCAGCAAAGATTTGTATCTGCTCATAGTTAATTAACCATGTGTGAAAAGACTGCACCTCACCACTGTTCGTTGCTTCTTTTAAGCAGGACCCATGACACAGAAATGGAAGTTTTAAGCGCTGATGCACTATTTATAATACACAAACACAAAATAAACAAACACAAAACAAACACCTAGCTCTTACGAGCACTAACTAACACACACACACGCACACACAGGAACCTAACTAAAACAGGACAGCTAAGCAGTTTACCCGTAACTCAAAATAAAACACAACAAAAAGGTTTTCACACACTAACTTTTTTTTCTACACTTGACTACACCTCCACACTGGCTGCTTCCTTTAAAACCCTGCACCTGGCTCTAACTTACAATAAACATCAGGTGCAGGGGATAACTAATTCAACAATAAAACAATTAACACAAATCTACATTCTCATGTGTTTTTAAGCAGGGAAGCTATTAACCCCCTCCCTGTCGTATTACACATGCAATATGGGTTTCTAAAGCCAATTGTTATTGCTTCATTGTGTTCCCCATGTTCTATTCGTGGACTAGCATGTGTGGTTATACCTCAAGCCAAGCAACAAGTACGGCCTAATAACACACAAGTGTGTGTGGGCCTGTGATTTTCCAGTTTGCATGCCACTGATAGGGAAGTACCAAGTACCAGAATATAAGAATTTCCTTTTTTTTGAACAGCAGATTCTCAAAATGTTATGCTCTGGTGATGAAATGAGGAAGGACTCCTTGTCTAGCACACACAAAAATGAATTTTGTTATGGAAATGGTACAACCGTTTCATCAGCAGGATGTTTCTCCATATAACATGATGTATGTACTCCCTGCAGAGCCACCGACAATATTGCAGAATGTAGGCTTCATTGATGGACTGGTGACCCCAGTTCCAACCTTGCTTGGCTTCTGGGATCTAATGTCAATGCTGCTGGTTTATTTTCAAAAGCTTGAAGGCTCTTCAAACTGGGAAAGTTATACAATTTGGCAAAACAATTATTGCGTTTTAAAATGCGTTGTTGGCCAACATCTTAGAAAGTAAAAATTAAAATGTAATATTTTCTAAGATGTTTAATAAGCAATAGTAACTAGGATTCTCGACATTTTCAGATGTCAACCCTTGAGTAGCCAAAACAAACTGGTAATGAGTTTTCTCACAACAGCTGTGTGGGAAATATCTGGCTTATTCATAACTTTTATGGGAACACTATTTGAAAGACAGGATTACCTGTTAGGGAATTTGTCCCCCAGTGTTATATTTCCTGTTATTGTAAATCCACTGAATTGTTTTCAGCTCCCAGCCGCAGCCTCGGATTAAGTAACAGCACAGGCCTGTCTATAAGTTTGTCAGAGATCAACATAATCACAATTTTAATATAATGATGGAAAGGGTTAGTCAATTGAACTTAATTGGACTTTTTTTTTTTTTAAAGTGTTCTGTTGAACAGTGGCACCATGTCTTAATACTGTGAATATTCCTGCAGGAACCAAATGCACTGCATTCCTTCAGGCTATTTTTCAAATGATTCAACTTTGTTTTCCAAAAGTATCAGCCCAAACCTGTCAGTTATTTTGTTTATTTTAGGTTATTTATCATCTTATTAGTGTATTAAGAGAACATTTGCGAATGGTCAGGACTACTTGGGGCTGTATAATTTATAGGGGTGGGGGGGGGCTATCCCTCATCAAAGTCAATTTAAAATAAAATATGCACTTTAAACTGCATAATGATTTTAAATTGTGCAGGATAATGATCCAATGCTACAGTTACAAGATAAATAATATGGATGGCCTGGGGTAGAGGGGGTGACAGCGTGCAAATAATCATTATATGTGACTGCAATATCCCTGATTTTATGAAAAACTGCTCATTGCAATTATTGCTGAATCTGATGTCTCCATGCACTACTAATTCAATTGAACTGTAAAGATTTCAGTTTAATATTTTGTGGTACTGCAATTTCATGGTCATAAATTCTAAATATATATGTGTGTGTGCGTGTGTGTGTGTGTGTGTGTGTGTGTGTGTGTGTGTGTGTGTGTGTGTGTGTGTGTGTGTGTGTGTGTTTGTAGGTATAACTACAGTATATGAAAATGAAAATTAGATGTTGTTTTTGTGGATGTACACAAAATGTTTAAATGATTAAAAAATAATTATTTCAGGATGTTTTGGAAAGAAAAGCAAACACTGTACAGTAAAGTTGTGTGTGTGTGTGTGTGTGTGTGTGTGTGTGTGTGTGTGTGTGTGTGTGTGTGTGTGTACACACACACACACACACACACACACACACACACACACACACACACACACACACACACACACACCCAGTGGCTTGCAAAAGTATTCAGACCCCTGACCAATTCTCTCATATTACCGAATTACAAATGGTACATTGAAATTTCGTTCTGTTTGATATTTTATTTTTAAACACTGAAACTCAGAATCAATTATTGTAAGGTGACATTGGTTTTATGTTGGGAAATATTTTTAAGAAAAATAAAAAACTGAAATATCTTGCTTACATAAGTATTCAACCCCTGTGCTGTGGAAGCTCCCAGTTTGCACCAATGAAAGAAATTGCCCTAACAAGGACACAATTACCTTACCATTGGCCTCCACCTGTGAACCATTAAAGTTGCTGTCACATTTTCTGGATAAAAACCCCACTGTTGAAGGATCATTGGTAAGGCTGTGAATCTGAAGGAAAATGAAGACCAAAGAGCATTCTACAGAAGTTAGAGATAAAGTAATACAAATGCATAGATTAGGGAAAGGGTACAAATAATATCCAAGTGTTTGGATATCCCAGTGAGCACAGTTGGATCAATAATCAGGAAGTGGAAGCTACATCACACCATCCAGGCACTGCCAAGAAAAGGCCGTCCCTCAAAACTCAACGCTCAAACAAGAAGGAGACTTGTGAGAGAAGCCACAGAGAGGCCAACAATCACTTTGAAGGAGCTACAGAGTTCAGTGGCTGGGAGTGGAGTAATGGTGCACCAGTCAACCATATCAAGAGCTCTGCATAACACTGGCCTGTATGGGAGGGTGGCAAGAAAGAAGCCGTTACTCAAAAAGTACAATCTGAAAGCATGTCTGGAGTCTGCCTGAAAGCATGAGAGTGACCCAGCTGCAATGTGGGAAAAGTTTCTGTGGCCAGATGAGACCAAGATAGAGCTTTTTGGCCAAAACTCAAAGCGCTATGTGTGGCGCAAACCTAACAGTGTCCATGCCTCAAGATACACCATCCCTACAGTGAAGTATGGTGGTGGCAGCATCATGCTGTGGGGATGCTTCTCATCAGCAGGGGCTGGGCATCTTGTTACAATTGAAGGAAGAATGGATGGAGCAAAATATAGGAAAATACTGCAAGAGAATCTGCTTCAGTCTTCTGAAAAACTGAAGCTTGGGAGGAAATTCACCTTTCAGCAGGACAATGATCCCAAGCACAAGGCCAAAGCAACATTGGAGTGTCTCAAGAACAAAAAGGTGAATGTCCTACAGTGGCCCAGTCAAAGTCCTGATCTCAATCCCATTGAGAATCTGTGGCACTATTTGAAAATTGTGGTCCACAAGCGTTGTCCAACCAACCTAGAGCAAATCTGCCAAGAAGAATGGGCCAAAATCACACCGACACTGAGTGCAAAGCTGGTACATACTTACCCCAAAAGACTTAAAGCTGTTATTGCAGCAAAAGGTGGCTCTACCAAATATTAATGTGTGGCGGTTGAATACTTATGCAAGCAAGATATTTCAGTTTTTTATTTTTCTTAAAAATATTTCCCAACATAAAACCAATGTCACCTTACAATAATTGATTTTGAGTTTCAGTGTTTTAAAATGAAATATCGAACAGAACAAAATTTCAATGCACCATTTGTAATTCAGTAATATGAGAGAATTGGTCAGGGGTCTGAATACTTTTGCAAGGCACTGTATATGACAAACATACAACATTTCCTATTCTTGTTCTATTTTGTACGAGGGCAATACTGATAGCATTGTGACTAAATGTGTACATGACAGGATCTCTAAGCAGTTCTGCTGTAGGTACAGTATGTGCATTAACCAAGGCCATAATCAAAGCTGGCATTCTATTAGAACTAC